>NC_069002.1:7170545-7171134 GCF_001194135.2 Octopus bimaculoides | reverse complement strand
TATATATATATATATATATACACATATACATCTATACATACACTCATACATACACACACTGCTATTTATATATATGCATGCACACATATGTGTATGTGTAAAAGTATGTACTTCTATAAATAGCTATCACATTCTTGTGTACATACATACGTACATGCATAGATGCGTAGATACATACATACATACACACACATACATACATACATACATACATACATACATACATACATACATACATACAGACACACTTACACATTAGCAACGTTATCAGCGACGATAAGTATAATGAAAAAAAAATACCTTATAGCAACAATTACATGATTGATAGCGCTTAAAGAAAAAAAAAGAACGATTACAAGTACAGAACCGCAAAAATATCAAAAACACTAACAGCACCACCACCACCACCACTACCATCATCATCATCACCACCATCATCATCATCATCATCATCATCATCATCAACAGCAACACCAGCATTAATGATATTAGCAACAACAACAACAACAACAAACTCTGCTATCATTAGAAAATCCACGAACTTCCTTAATAGCAACAACATTAACAAGTACAAATATACATACATACA
>NC_069002.1:7167443-7169623 GCF_001194135.2 Octopus bimaculoides | reverse complement strand
GGTGGTGGCGGCAGCGGTGGCGGTGGTGGTGGTGTTGCATGGGGAAGATGTCAGCTAAAGGTTAGCGTCCTATTATTATGATGTGTAAGCTAGGGGTCACTGCATTACAATACCAACATGTATGGAATACTAACTCATCGCAAAGTAGACTAGAGCTAGTAACAGAAAAGTAATTTGGTTTAATCCTCCACATCACATGGGCGTCACTTCCAAAACGGGAATTTTCAAACATTAATATGACATCATTTCCTAGCTTTACACAAATACCAAAATCTCTTCAAGTGATAAAACATTACGGTCAAGGTTTAACAGCAAATACCTTCAATGATCGTTTCACTCAACATTACAAATAATTCACATCACATAGGAAGGAGACTTACACGAATCTGTTAGAGATTTATATGATCTCCGCTGACTCTGACCAACAGTGACAGCAATATGACATCGTCAAAGGAACTCGGAACTGTAGGCTTTACTTATTCGAAAGCTCCCAAATGCTGTAGCAGTGTATGGTGTCTGTTATCAAGGGTGTTGTCCACCTGCCTGCCTGCCATGAGCGGAGAGCTGAACAGCATAACCCACAGAATTAGGTTGTAAAGAACTGCAACTGAAATATCGGTTTCTATTTGCACAGTAAAAACCATAAGAGATGAAAACTGCAGCCTCAACACATAGCACTCTAAAAAGAGCGACTCTGCAGAATGCAACGAGACAAAAGAATCTTAACTAGTGGAAATTTACCTTACAAATGTACGTATGGGTTTTAATATCTTCCGACATGTCTCACAATACTGCCGAAAACATAACAGTCAAGCATATTGCGGATAAAACTCTGAGTAAATACAGAGTTAATTTACTGATTGCATTCCAACAACACAAGCTGTGCTTCCTCTATAAAGCACACATCTTCCTCGTCTTCAGATAAATATATTCATATGAAGCACATATATATGCATGCATATATATATATACCCATGTATAGCTATGCATGTGTGTGTGTGCGCATGTATATACACATACAAGCACACGTACGTATATATGGAAATATATTTATATATACAAAGATAGATGCGTATATACAGGTATATATGTGAGCCTGTACGTGAATATATATGGATATATGTGTGTGTGTGTGCGCGTAAATACAGATTAATATGGATGTACATCTATATAGATATATATACATACATGCATACATGTATACATACACACATACATACATACATAATACATACATACAAAAATACAAATACATACGTCTACGTGCAAGTTCATATATGAAAGCTCACCCATTCATATGCTTCTGTATATGTATATATATATATATATATGTACAAACTTACAATATGTGTGTGCACATATGCATACGTACATAGATACAAACACACACACATTCACACACGCACGTACAGACGTGTTCACATAAGTACTCTCAGACGTGCATCATAACTTCATTTTTCATATTTACATGTGTTTGAATGTCTACATACGTATATGAATAAATACATGCATCTTCATGCTCACATGCATATTGCTACACTTATATACTTACAGATGCATACATACATTCACATTTATTCGCAATCCTATGTCGGTAGGAATTTTGAGTAAACAGAATCATTAAAGAAAAACCTAAAATGCATCAGGAGGGAAAGACGTTAAGACTGAAGCAATGACATTTCCCGCTAAAGCGACCACTTAGCACAAAACGTTGAAATGTTAAAGTTGCATTTAACTGTATATCGAACAAAATGGCCGCCCATCAAGTTAAGTGAAAAATATTAGCGGTACATTTACGGCAAAAGGATTGTATTTATGTGAGTTTTGTTTGTGTGTGTGTGTGTGTGTGTGTTGGTTTCTTATGTGTGAGTTTATATTTGGGTTTGTTTCTTGTTTGCGCATGTGTGTCTACTGTGTGTTAGTGTATATAGAAATTTGAGTATAAATATATATATACATATATATGTGTGTGTGTGTAGATGTGCGTGTATATATGAGCATATATGAGTGTATATATTATGTATATATGTATATATATATATACGTATATAGGTATGTATATATATATATTTATATGTGTTTGTCTGTACATGCGTATATATAATATAAATACACACACACACAAACGTATATATATATACACATATATGCATATATATATATATATATATATATATATA
>NC_069002.1:7164891-7165365 GCF_001194135.2 Octopus bimaculoides | reverse complement strand
TATATATATATACACATAATATAGATAGATAGATGGATACATAGATAGACAGACAGAGTAATAGATAGATAGATAGATAGATAGATAGATAGATAGATAGATAGATAGATAGATAGATTTGTTCCTCAGTATAATCCGACAGTGCTAAAGTGTCACAATGTGCAAAGTCATTGTTTTCTAGCCAAGTGTCACATGACTCAACACGTCTTGTCTCATCACAAACATTTTCAAAATGGTTTCCAAAAGAGTCGCTTACATCTTTTTTTTCTCTCAGACCAGCTTCGTATCTATACACAATGCTCTATATACATAAGCACACACACACGCAAACATGCACACGTACACACACGTACGCACACACACATGCACACACAGTTATATGCACTCATATATAAACGTATATGTTTAACTTTATATATGACTCCATATATATATATATATATATATATATATATATATATATATATATATATA
>NC_069002.1:7158116-7158933 GCF_001194135.2 Octopus bimaculoides | reverse complement strand
ATATATATATATATATATATATATAATATTGTACAGTAGGCACATAGAGGTATGCATATATACATTCATACATATACAACGAACGCGATACATGCCCCCAGAATACGACACAAACACACGCTCACACACACACGTACACAGACAAAGTACAATCACATTCAATACACACACATACACATAATACACATACATGCAGACACGCAGGCACACACATACACGCCAGTACAGCATGAACACACAGGTACACGTTCACACATACACATATCGATACACGTACATGTATACAGATAGAAACAAAATACATACATTCACATAACAGCTCACGATACACACATACATGGATACACTCAAACACACAACTGCACCCATAAACACACACACATATATACATACATACATACTTACATACATATATATATGTATATATACATACATACACACACACTCCGACACGTACATATACAGTGACGAACATACTAAGACTAGATTAAATACTTAACAATCATAATATTTTTGAGCCGTTATTTAATCCTTCTATGTTGATCCGAAGGTCTTTGATCAACGAATTGGACGGAAAGATGAAATGTTCAAACGTTGTTTTAACAGCATCACTCTGTGTGTGTGTGTGTGTGTGTGTGTGTGTGTGTGTGTGTGCGAGTGCGTGCGTGTGTGTCTGTGTGTCAGCGTGTGTGTATGGATCAAAAGGCTTCCTATTAGAGAATATCATATCATATGCTTCATACGTTATTAAGATAAAATATTAAAAAAATATATATATATAATGTGTGTATATATGTATATATATATATATATATAT
>NC_069002.1:7156674-7157570 GCF_001194135.2 Octopus bimaculoides | reverse complement strand
TATATATATATATATATATATATATATATATATGTATATGTATATGTGCGTGTGTATGTGTATTTATATAAACATGTATATTTATGTGTGTCTGAATATATATATATATATATGTATGTGCGTGTGTGTGTGGTGGGTTATGTATATCTATTTATATACATATATGTGTTTATGTAAATATATATTGAGTTATAAATGGTAGTAGGCTGGTGACGGCGTAGATGAACAGGCGGAGAGAAAGCCTGCTGTAGTGTCGGCCAGAAGGAACCAGACATAAGCTCATACCATCAATACCTACTCAACACGCTCCTCGAGGGAGTGATAGCGTCACGTGGTACCGATAACTCATACATACTCACACAGAAGCACACATACATACACACATGCATACATACATACAGAGAAACAGTCGGGCATACATATACGTTTCCATAGCATATCGTAGCATACCGTAAATATATGAATGTGCGTATGTATGTATTTAGGTATTTATTTATGTACGTATGTGTGTATGTCTATATATGCGTGATTCTATATATGTGTGTATGTCGTGCAGATGTATGTTTTCGTATAACAGCATGTCTATAGATAAGTCTGAGAGCGTGCATTGAAGCATGGTGACTGAGGCAGAGTTAGGTGGTGCTGAGGACAATCACGGGAAGATTTAGGATTAGATTCCTACAGACTATCATCTCTAATCACAGTTCTTATCAAGCATGGAGGAACACTGGGACTTGACGGAAACGGAATTTGATACAATAACGATTTATATATGTGTAGATAAATAAATATCCGCAGACACACCCACACAAATATGTATGCATGTAGCTGTGTATGTATGTATGTATGTGTCTGTATATATATATATATATATATATATATATATATATATATAT
>NC_069002.1:7154678-7156367 GCF_001194135.2 Octopus bimaculoides | reverse complement strand
TATATATATATATATATATATATATATATATATGTGTGTGTGTGTGTGTGTGTGTGTGTATGTATGTATGTATGTATGTATATATATATTTGCGTTTGTGCGAGGTTATGTATGCATCTATGTACATACGTTTGTATGCATTTATATATATATATATATGTATATCTACAACTCTATATGTCTTTCATATGATTTTTGTACGCACTGTGTCTAACGTATAGTATTTAATGACGTTTGCAGCACTTGCACTTCATGCTAATTCGTGTTTCCATTATAACTAGTCATAATTTTGGCATGCATGTGGATAACGATTTGTTAACACTGTTACTAAATACATTGTGTTTGTGTTTCCAATTGTGTATGCATGTGTCTGTATGTGTATGTGTATGTATGTGTATATGTATGTATGCATGTAGGTATGTATGTAAGTATGTATGCCATTATTCAGTTTGCCCACAGACAAAGAGTCGGTTTCTAACCTAGATCCAAGGCTCCTTCATTGGAATTTCAGCATCAACAACGGTACTTTTATTTGTATGCAGGTATGTATGTATATATGTATATTTGCAGATTTGCATGTTTTGTTTCATGTATGTATTTTGATGCATAGAGTCGCATGTCTCCCTACTTGTAACTTCAAAGATGATACGAAATACACTTCAGCGATTACAGGATCATTAGAAGGAACCTACCTATCAAAATTTGTGGTTTTAAGATGGAAATGTTGCTTCAGCATTCTAATTTCGAACTTGTATTATATTTACATGTAGGACATATAATTTCTCGACACCACCATTGATGTGGAAATTTCTAGCAACTGTGAGAAGTTTCGGGATGTCTTACATCCATCTCATTAAGTTCTTGCAGTGACCATTTTAAAACTAGAAATGGAAATGTCAGTTAAGTCTTTGCAAAGGTGTTGTGAGGCAGTATAGTAGTCGTGCAATGATGCGAATGATGACAGATTGAATTTAATCCCATTTACGATCAATCCACAGGACTCTCCTCGTCTTGGTAATATATGCTATCAGATTTGATTGGTTTATCTTTTGTGCCGTAATGTGGTGTACCAAATTATGATTAGGTTTTGAGTAGCAACTACCATGCTCTTGAATACTGGCTAATCCACCCACGTGATGCCAAAGAAAAGCTTTCTGGCAGTCCAACCGTATTGCAGACAAGCTAGTGTGATTCTTTATTCTTATGGAACTTTGGCTAACCTAACCACGAGAGTTTTTGTTCCAGCCATACCATAACAAACTTGTTTTGGTTATTTACATTTCCTTAACGTATCATTCTGTTGATCGGAAACTGCTCTATATGGATCTTCAGTATTCTTGTTTTTTTTTTTTGTCCAGATTTCTGAGATGTTGTTAATGTTATTGGCAGCACAACAGAGAGTTTGAAAAAGACAGATTGAGGTATCAAGAGTATATGTTATGCAGTACTTTCTGGCCGAGCGTTGGAAGTTGGAGTAAAATTTAAATCACATAGTTAGGCTGTCTTTGTTTTGTTTTGTTTTGTTTCATAACGAAAACGTTATTCGCAATTGACAGATATTTGGGGATGTCTAAAGATTTCCTTGATATTTTATATTTGCATATATGCATGTAAGTATGTAATTTGCATTTGCATTTCTCTCTCTCTCTCTCTCTCTCTCTCTCTCTCTCTCTCTCTCTCTCTCTCTCT
>NC_069002.1:7149225-7154492 GCF_001194135.2 Octopus bimaculoides | reverse complement strand
ACACACACACACACACACACACACACACACACATATATATATATATATATATATACATACATATATATAAGCATGTGTATGTATGCATGCATGCATATATGTATGTCGATGTACATGTGCACAACACGTCGTCGTTTTCATAACGTCTATCAATCTTAGACTCCAAACCCTGACCAACACTTAAATTACATTTAATCTCATTGCATTGGCCGCCATCTTAAACTGCTTAGCACTACAAGTTTACGCGATCATTCTGTATGTGTGTATGTATGTATGTGTGTATGTGTTTACGTGCGTGTGTTGTACTTACCGTGTTCTGTGTATACGTTCGTCAGAATCATCTCTGTGTAGATATGTGTCTGTGCGTGTGTACGTGTGTGATAGAGAATCATCGTGCGAGTAACTTTATGAATCTATGTGTATGTGTTTCTGTCTGAAGACTTCTGTCAGTGTTTAAGTTTTGCCTGTATGACGCTGTGTGTGTGTGTGCGTGCGTGTGTGTGTGTGTGTATGTGTGTGTGTGTGTGTGTGTGTGTGTGTGTTTGTGTGTGTGTGTGTGTGTGTGTGTGTGACGGACTGTTAAGACGCTTCTAAATCTCTCCCACGTAAACTTACACACGCACATACATACATACAAACATACATACATACATAGACATAAGCACATGTTTCGAATCCCACGTTCTCAGACAGGCACACACATACACACATACGTACATACACACACACATGCGTACATTCAAAGAAGTCTAGTCACACACACACGTAACGTATATGTGTGTGTGCACATATACATACATATATATACATATATATGTTTGCGTGTATGTATGTATATACGTTTGTACACTTGTTATCTACACATATTCATTTCCACACGTTTACTGTTAAACTCGCGAATAATACGTAAAGTCACATAAACATGCGAATTTATCCTACACATGCGCACACGCAAGCACACGCACACACACACATATACGTACATAGACAGAAAGAAGGAAAGACAGAAAGAGATAGGGGAGGTTAAGAGAAAGAGAATAATAGAGAGAAACATGTCATTTACATGCTATACAGTAAAGGACCATAATACAACAACAACCAGAACAATCGGCTATTAGCATTCACAGCAGGAAAGCTTTGCATGGTGTAAAACAACAGTACCACAGCAGCCACCACTATATACTAGCACCCACACCTTGTCACTAATACCAACACCATCGCCACGAACACCACTACCTGCAAGAATAACAACAACAACAACAACAACAACAACAACAACAACAATAATAATAATAATAATAATAATAATAATAATAATAATAATAATAATAATAATAATAACATTATTATTATTATTAATGCTATCAACACACTCCCCACCCGTAAGATCCTTACCATTACCATCATCATCATCATCATCATCATCATCATCATCATCATCATCATCATCAACAGCAACGACACCATTGCTACGACGGTCGACGACGACGACAACCATCACCATCGTCGGTAAACGTCACCACCACCTTCATCACCACCACCAATACCACCACCACAGTCAATACTGGCATCACCAGCACTATCGTCAGCGCCCCGTCATCACCATCGCCACCAACACAACCGTCACCACCAACACCATCGTCACCGTCATCGTCGCCATCAACACCACGACCACCACAACTATCTATACTAGCACCTCAACCACAACCACCACCATCAATACTGCAACCACAACCATCAACAGCTGCCGCTGCCGGCACCACCAACACTAATACTGCCACCACCACCATTATCATCACCACCATCGCTACTATAAGCACTACCGCAATAACAACAATCAATACCAGTACCAGAACCACAACCACCACCACTACAGCCATCACTATCACATGCCCCTCTTCCACTACCACCACCACAACCATCTAAATCCGAAATTCGACAAGCGATTAAACTATACCTTGACATGTTTGTAATAAAACATGGCACTATCGATGGTGGCGCTGACGGCAGCGGAGTTGGCGACGGTGGTGGTGGTTGTAGTGGTGTTGGTGGTGATGTATAGTCATCTACTAATCTGATGGTGTTGCTGTGATAGTGTGTGGATGTGATGATGTTGATGTTGTTATTGTCGTTGTTGTTGTTTTTGTTTTTTCTTGTTGTTGTTGTTGTTGTTGGTGGTGGTGGTGGTGGTGGTAGTGGTTGTCGTGGTGAGGTGGTTGTGTCGTAGTATGATGATGGTAGTGTGGGTATGGGTAGAAGTAGTTCTGACTAGTGTGGGTGGGGCTGGCGAATGCTCGTATTAATGGCGGTTTTGCGTTTGTGCAATGGTGGCATAATGATGACGTAGTGATGACGTAATGGCAGGGTGTTCATGTGAAGCAGCAGCAGCAGCAGCAGTAATAGTAGTAGTAGTAGTAGTAGTAGTAGTAGTAGTAGTAGTAGTAGTAGCAGTAACAGCAGTTGTAGTAGTAGTAGTAATAGTAGTAGTAATAGTATTAATAGTGGCAGCAACAGCAGCAGCGGCAGTAGTAGTAGTAGTAGTAGTAGTAGTAGTAGTAGTAGTAGTAGTAGTAGTAGTAGTAGTAGTAGTTGTGGTGGTTGTGGTGGTGGTTGAATAGAGCAGAAACGGTGGTGATAGTGGCGGTAATGTTAGTAGTGTAGGAGGTAGTTTTGGCGGTGATGATGGTGTTTGTGGTTGTATGCATCTATGTGTGTGTGTGTGTTATGGTGGTTGTGGCGGTTGTGGTGCTGATGATGATGAGGATGATGATGGTGGTGCTAGAGGTAATGGCGGTGGTGGTGCTGGTGGTGCTGGTGGTGGTTGGTGTTGCTTAGGTGATACCACGTTCGTGTATTTGTATCTGTATGCACGCGCGCGTTTGTTCCTGTGTGTGTACATGTGCGCATGTCTATATATATATGTGTGTATGTGTAAGTGCTACTGTAATTATGTGTGTGTGTGTGTGTGTGTGTGTGTGTGTGTGTGGAAGAGTATGTCGTATCAAATGGCGTTGTATCATTGTGTTATGATGTAATAGCGTCATGCAGCTCATTCAATGTTGAGTGGTGTCGTACACAGTCAAATGCTATTGGCGTACTGTAGTACAGTATGACGTGGTATAGTGCAGTGGTAAGGTACGGTGTGGTCTATAGTTTTATGTTGTTGCCACGGTTTGGTGTAAGATGGGGCAGCACGGTATAAGGCGATGTGGCGTGTGTTTTGGCGTGGTACGAAGAAATTCAATAATCCGGAGCGATGGTGACAGACAGGTCTTTATCTCAAATTGATGACGTCACCAATCTTGTTATCTTAAGACCGGATTAACTCACAGGAAGACACGAAATAAACCAACAGTGGAAGCAGACGACAGTTGAAATGATAGAAACGCTCAAAATGGCGGACACTTGCCGTAAATTTCGTTCGCTCTTTTCCCTTCTCGCTATTTCCCTCCCCCCTCTCTCTCCCACCGTCTTCCTCTGTATTTCTCTTTCTCCCTCTATTTCTCTTTTTCCTTCTCTGTTTCTCACTCATACTCTCCTACCCGCTCTCTTCATCCATTCCCTCTCTCTCTTTCTCGTTCCGTCTCTTTCACACTATCGCTCTCTCTATATTGTATTTTCATTCCTTTCTCTCGTTCTTTATTTTCTCTCTCTCATCTCCTTTCATCTTTCTCACATTCGTTCCCTCTCTCCTGCTCTGTCACTCTCTTACTCTTTCATTTTCATTTTCTGTTATGACTCTCTCTATCTCTCTCAAATTCCCCTCTCTTTCTCTCGTATCCTCTATTTCTCTCTCCTTCACTATATCTCTCACGCACACTTTCGAGGTGATAATGGTGGCGGCGGTGGTGCTGCTGGCGGTGGTTGTCGTCATTGTAGCTGTGATAATATAGTCAGTAGTCGTGGTAGTGGAAGCACGTCTGGTCATCTGATGCTACCGATATGAGGGGCCTAGACTCGACAGCATCAAAAAGACACTTTATTTTTTTTTACGTAAAAGAAAATTTAAGTGACGTACATTCAAGACATAGACAATTAGTACATACATACATACATACATACATACATACATACATGCATACATACATATATATATATATGTATATATATACATACATATATATATAAATATTCTTTTACTCTTTTACTTGTTTCAGTCATTTGACTGCAGCTATGTTGGAGCGACACATTTAGTTGAACAAATCAACCCCAGGACTTATTCGTTGTAAGTCTAGAACTTATTCTATCGGTGTCTTTTGCCGAACCGACCACTAAGTTACGGTTGACAAGCGATGGTTGAGAGATAATCACAGACACACAAACACAGACATATATACACATATACATATATACATATGTATGTATGTATGTATGTATACCACGGGCTTCTTTCATTTTCCATCTACCAAATCCAGTCACAACACCATCCCTACAACCACAATCGCCACAACCACCATCGTCACAAACACCAGTACCATTTCCACCACCAGTACCACCACCAAGAATAACATCACCGCAGCTGGCACCACCGCCACAACAACAACAACAATGAGTACCACAACGACAACGTCCTCCACCACCATCACAACCAACAAGACCACCACTACTGCTACAACAACAAGCACCACCACCATAACCGCCACCACCATAACCGCCACCACCACAAACACTGCCATCACCACCGAAACCACAACCACCACCAACACTACCGCCGCCACCACCACTATCACAACCACCAATAACATAACCACCACCACCACTACATCACCACCTCCAGTACCATCACCACCACTACAACCAATACAATAAAAACCACGACCACGACCGCGACCACCGCAATTACCATCACAACCGTCTCCACCATCAACGCTATTTCTACATCCACCATCTCCACTTTCTGTTTTCAGAAACGATTTACCAGTCAGGTTTTACTTTTAAAATCATTCTTCCCTGTAATAGCGGTTTAGCAATGCGTTCGTATCACAGCTGCCGATTCTACTGAGAAGATGCGTGCGGTCACGCAATTGTTTGGTCTGTGGTGGGGGACGGGTTAATGGCTATATGTGGCTGTGTTAGTGTATTTACCGGAATGTATGCGTATCTCGGTATGTACATTTGTGTGTATCTATGTATGTAAGTATGTGTGGTGTGCATGGATAGATGTGTGTGCTTATGTGAAAGTACGAGTGTATTTTTGCGATTGCTTGTAAGTACATACATACACGCATTCATATATATATATATATATATATATATATATATATATA
>NC_069002.1:7146122-7149125 GCF_001194135.2 Octopus bimaculoides | reverse complement strand
TCATCATCACCATCGTTATCAACATCATCATTATCATCCCCCTCGTCGTCGTCGTCGATATCACTTTCAACGTCATCATCGTCATAGACGTCGTCAGCGCTAGTGTCATCGTCACCACCATCACCAACCTCGTCGTCGTCTTAGTCATCGTTACTGTCATTGCTAAGGTGAACATAATCGCCGTAACTGGTTTGATTGTTTACTTGTCTCTTCAGTGAGCCTTTTTCTATACTTATCTGTATATCCAATCTTCTGAATACCCACCAAATGTACACGTCTATGCACGTATATATATATATAAATAAATATATATATAGAGAGAGAGATAGATACAAAATACAAAATGGCTGATATTTTAGCAAGGTGAGACACACATAAGAAGGAAGGAAACAAGGGACCACTGATGAGGTCACAGAAGTGTGATGAAAGAACTCTGGCCGAAATAAGATTAAGATTAATGTAATATAAAGCTGAAGCAAATTAACACCAAATATACAGTGCGTGTGTTTTTATTGGCTAAACTGGCAATATGACCATCCCCAAGTACAACAACATATATATATATATATATATATATATAAAACAAATAATAAATGAGTATATGCATATATACGTACAGGTATGTGCATACCTACGTCTACCTGTATATATAGGTGCATATCTGGGCACAGGACATTGCAAACAAAACGTAGACAAAAGAAACACACATGCCACATAGAGAACATTTTCCTTCACCAGCTACCTCCATTCTAACACAGGCGTTTCGAAGAGTAGGATATATATATATATATGTATGTACGTATATATATGTATGTACGTATATATATGTATACATATATATATAAATACATAAACATATATATATATATATGTTTACATTCTGGTTATTTTTTTTGTTTCCAGATTATTTTAAACCGTAGTATAAGGCGTAAAAGACGTGTCGCTTTCTTGATTTCATACGGAGCTCCGACCACATCGATATCGGACACAGCATGCTACAGAAATTCAAAAGATGCTCTTCAGCAATGAAAGTTGCAAAAAATACTTGTTCTGTCTGTAGAAATGAAGAGCTTTAAGTGTCCGGAAATGTTGGCATTGGCTTCACAAATTTCTTCCGAGAAATATTTCTCTCGCAGATCGGACAATTCAATTCCGTTAATATTGAGCATCTGAAAAGAAAAAAAAATGACGTGTTAAAGGAAAATCTTCAGTAAATTACACGAGAATTAGCAAAACAATTCCATTCAATTCAATTCAACTCACCGATCATATAGTATGGTATAAATAGATGGATGCACACTAATGTCAGTGCATGTCCGACAGGGTGTAAATGATTTAAGAGGAAAACTGGGCATAACAGGCATCAGATGTTGTGTGCAAGAGAGAAGACTGCGCTGGTTTCGTCATGTAATTATTATTAACGCGGGGAGTTTGCAGCATATCGTTAGACAGCCAGGATAAATGTTTAGCAGCATTCCATCTGTCTGAGTTCAAATTCCGTCGAGGTCGATTTTGCCTTTCATCCTTTCAGGGTCAATGAAATAAGTACCAGTTGCACACAGGGGTCGGTGTAATCGACTAGAACCCTGCCTCCCAAAATTGTCAAGGCCTTGTGCCTACAATGGAATTAATAATTACTACTACTACTACTACTACTACTACTACTACTACTACTACTACTGCTGCTGCTGCTACTACTACTACTACTACTACTGCTGCTGCTGCTGCAACTACTACTACTACTACTACTACTACTACTACTACTACTACTACTACTACTACTACTACTACCATCACTATTACTCTCATTTTTAATTCTACATTTTTAATTGTACTTATATAACCGTCACTGTAATCATAATCCTGAAAGTCATATTTATAATGCTTTGTTGCTAAGAGTGGTGATGGCGGCCGAGGTGTCGAAGACAGGGCCATCGTTTCCGTAAGCCAAGCATTTGTGCTCGCATAATTGGATTTCGTGTAGCGTTCCACAATTTTATTTATGCCACACCAATGGCACATAGCGCGAGGTATATGATACAATCTAACAAGGTTTACTTTCGATACGAAGTGATCTTAATAAAAACGATTGACAAAATTACAACCAGAAGAGAATACGTACGGCATGTGTGTGTGTGCGTGTGTGTGTATGATAAAAATTATATACATATATATATATATATATATATATATATATATATATATATATATACATATGCATATATTTATATATCGATCAATAGATAAATAGCTAGATGCATATATCCATGTGTGTATACACGTCGTTATTTATATGTGTGTACGTGTGTGTGTGTGTTTGTGTGTAGTTAAGTCTATGCACAGATATATACATATTTATAGAGAAAAGAACACGTTCACAGAAAGCCAGATGTGTGTGTGTGTGTGTATATACACACACGCACTCTTACACACACACACACACATACATACACGCATGTGTATATATATATATGTGTAATAATATACATACATATATACTGATAGATATGTTTGCATATACTTATTTATTTAAATACATGCTTAAATACAGATACGAGGGGGCGGTGTATAAAGATGTAGAGAGAGAAGGAAAAAGAGAAAACGAGGAATGAAACGAGGAGGGGAAGTCTGTAGAGTAGCGAAATGGACGTATCGATGAGAAAGCGCAAGAAAGGAACAATTTGCTACGAACAAATATTTATTATAGAAAAATAAGAAAGCGACAAAAAAAAAAACTTGCACATAAACTCACAAGAAAAACATCAATAATGAGACTAACAGCAGAAAGATATATACCACATTAGAAGGAAAGTCTTCGATATGCTGGTTGCATTATGATTTCCAGTGAAGTGACGGTAAATAGATCTGGATTAAGATTTCATTTCAAATAAACTACTTCATTTTAAATAAGAAGGAATCGAACAAATAAGAAGAAAATATAATAAAGAATGAAAGGAAAGAAACGAAAAGATATTACCGAAATACATGCGCGTGTATATATGT
>NC_069002.1:7143126-7144772 GCF_001194135.2 Octopus bimaculoides | reverse complement strand
TGTGTGTGTGTGTGTGTGTGTGTGTGTGTGTGTGTGTGTGTGTGTGTGTGTGTGTGTGTATGTATGTATGTTTGTATATATGTATATATATAATATATGCGTGTGTAATGTATATGTATATATTGGAATAAGAGAAAGAACATTAGAGGTACGAAGAAGCATAACCAAACGTATTTAAAATGAAAAAATAATGTGAAATAAGCATTAAAAACAAACATAAAAATGAAAGTGAAAGTAGAAAAAAGAAGAAGAGCTGAGTTGGAGATATATAAGTAAAGAGTGAGAGAGATGAGGAGGAGGAAAGAGTGAGAGAGAGACAGAGAGACAGAAAGAGAGAGGGAGATGGGGGGACAGGGTGTAAAGTATGGCATTCCATAGCAAGTCGTAACATCGTAAGTTATAAAACAAGTTAACGAAAATAAACGCACATATTGGCTCGCAAAACGACAAACACGCAATTGAAAAGTAACACGGAAAATAAAAAATAAAAACAAAAATAAAAATAAAATATAAATATAAAGTAAAACTAAAAAATAAAAATACAAGGACACATAGCATACACACATGGCACACACGTACACATATACACATAAACACACACAGGAATGTGCAAGAAAATGATCAAAAGATATTAAAAGTAAGAAATACATAAGTTAATAGAACGGGAAAAAAATTGGTAAAGGAATAAATATACGTACTGATATCTACAGATATCTATGCAAAGGATTTAAATGCTGTCGTTTTTGTCGTCATTATTATTATTATTATTATTATTATTATTATTATTATTATTATTATTATTATTATTACTATTATTATTATTATTACTATTTAATAATATTATTATTATTACTATTATTATTATTACTATTATTATTATTATCATTATTATTATTATTATTATTATTATTATTATTATTATTATTATTATTATTATTATTATTATTATCATTATTATTATTATTATTTTCGTTCTTCTTCTTATCGTCATTATTACTATTATTGTTACCATTATTATTGTTATTATTATTGTTATTATTATCATCGCTGATGTCGTCGTCGTCGTCGTCGTCGTTGTTGTTGTTGTTGTTTACTGATCATGGAGAAGCAAAGATATTAATCGAATGTTCGAGATGTGTAAACAAAAATTAAATAAACGGAAATTTCAGCTTTGATAGCGTTTAAATGATTTCAGAAAACGGTTGGCAAAACCTTCTATTTTGGTAGGAAGAAATCCATCAATAACAACCAGTTAAAAGTAGGGGGGTCGGGGGGTGAGAGGGGTGATATGGAAGAGGGTGACAGGGTGTGTATGTACGTGTGCTGAGCTTGGCAAGGTGGTTCTGTGTTACTTTCGTTTTCTTTTCTTTTTTTTATCGTTTTCGTTTACTTGCTTGTTTTCTTTTTTTTGTTTTTTTTTGTTTTTGTGTTTTGATTGTTTTTGATATTTATTTTTAAGACATGCATTTTCTTGTTGAAGTGGAAATAAAATTTATTCGCTGGTAAATAAAACGTGCTTTTGTTTTTAATAACAACAATAACAACAACAAGAATAATAATGAGAAGAAGAATAACAAGAAGAAGAACAACAACAACAATAATAATAATAATAATAATAATAATAATAATAATAATAATAATAATAA
>NC_069002.1:7141327-7142466 GCF_001194135.2 Octopus bimaculoides | reverse complement strand
AGAGAGAGAGAGAGAGAGAGAGAGATAGATAGATAGGTAATTAGGTAGGTAGGTAGGTAGGTAGGTAGGCAGGTAGGCAGGCGGGCAGGCAGGCAGCTATGTAGGTAGGTCTGTAGGTAGGTAGGTACACTGAGAAAATATCAATAAGAGAACAAGATTTCCGTCTGATAAATCAAATAGGAGAATCCATTATTGCCATTTTCCATAGGAAAACTGCTTGCAAGAATCTATTTGCGAGCTATCGATCACCTCTATAAAATGTATCGTACTCTTTGGATAACCATTAGATCAGTAACTGTACTGCATATCCGGACATAACAATCAAAAGCGGCAAGAGTGTGTGTTGCAGTGGCTTAACAGAAAGCACATTTAAGAGTCGATTACACGAACATGTGGATGTCTTGAAACTTCGTCACATGAAAAATACTCCATTGCTCTCAAAGTCAATTTGGCAAATTATACATAAGTGGGAATTCTTCGATGTTGCATGACTAAATGGTGCAAGTTAAGTTTGATTGAATAATAACCTATCACAAAACATCCTCTTCAATACCTCACCCGCCACCCCTCGCCAACCCCAGCCAAATAGAGGGTTAGAATAAGTTCTAGGTTTAGAAAAAAGTCCTGAGGTCGATTTGTTCGACTAAAACTCTTCGAGGCTGTGCCCCAAAATGGCCGCACTCAAATGAAACATATAAAAGAAGAAAAGTTAAAAGGTCATTTTAAATGCATTGAAATAATTAACAACCTTCAAATGATATAGTCCTAAAGCAACCTTGCTTCCCAACCACATGGTTCCGGGTTCAGTCCCACTGCGTGGCAGCTTGGGCAGGTGTCTTCTACTATTGTCTTGCGCCGACTAAATCCTTGTAAGTGGATTTGGGAGACGGAAGCTGAAAGACGTCTGCCGTATATATATACATATACATGCGTGTGTTTCTTTGTGTACGTCCCTGCACCATAGCTTGACGGCCGGTGTTGGTATGTTTACGTCACTGTAAATTAACAGTCCGGCAAAAAAGATGATAGAATAAGAACAACGAATAAGTTCAGGAGACGATTAGTTCGACTAGAGGCAGGACTCCAGCATGGCCGCAGCCACATGACTAAAACAAAATAATGAAACAATATATATATAT
>NC_069002.1:7139799-7140382 GCF_001194135.2 Octopus bimaculoides | reverse complement strand
TATATATGTGTGTGTGTGTGTGTGTGTGTGTATCTGTGTGTGGCAGAGCGTATTTGTGCGTTTGACTGTGTGCGTGCGTGTATGTTCATATGTGCGTTCCTATGCGTATGTGTATGTTCGCATTTGGTGTATGTATTTCTCTGCGTGTACAACAATAGAAAGTGAAAGAAACGACCGGCACAAATATCAAAGCCAAGCCAAGCGGGTAGCTTAAATACGGCGTGGGACAGGGTAAAGCGAGCGAAAATTAAAAAGAGTAGGAGGTGTGAGCAAGATTGAAGAGGGAGGATAATGATTATGCAGCAGTAAAAATCAGAAAAGAGGGAGCGAGAAAAGGAAAAAAAAAAACCCATTCACACACACATTCTATTATTCTATTATTGGTTTCAGTCATTTGACTGCGACCATACTGGAGCACCGGCTTAAAAGGTTTTAGTCGAAGAAATCGTCCTCAGGAAGTGTAAGGAAAAGCAAGTTACTCAAGTCAATATACAAAAAGCATTATATACATTTGATTAAAAGATATACATATACACACACATATATATACACACACACACACATATATATATATATATATATA
>NC_069002.1:7138375-7139492 GCF_001194135.2 Octopus bimaculoides | reverse complement strand
GAAAAGGTTGCAAGACGCAACGAATATTTTAGGAAAATAAAAATAATAAGTGGAAATTTTAACGGTGAGTGTGTTAAATTTAAAGGCACGGTAAGAAAATGACTCTCCCCAGACACAACAGAATATATATATACATGTTTTTAATTTAGAGTAATTTTTTAACGATCCCTTTCTGGGTAGCAAGGTTGTGAAGGAAAGTATGTTGTTTTGTTCATCCATCTTTAAATTTTTTGAAGGTCTTGTAAATTTCTATAGTCCTAGATACCTTGGCCATTTGTAGCCTATGAATTAAGGATCTGTTGATTCTTTTCCTTAACTTTTGAATTGCACTTTAATTCTATTAACAGTAGCAAAACGGATTTGAAGATTTTCTCTGGCTAAGACCAGACTCAGATTGCCCAACAATATGATGTCTTAGAAAATGTGACAGTTGTGCTGAATCTTTTGTTCATGGCATGGTTACTCTTCGCAAATGTTTAATATAATGGCACCTGGAATGAACAAGAATAATTACGTTGTAAATTCTACACCGCTGAAAACATATTAAGACGCTTAGATCAAAAATGTTGAAATTTAAAGGTGCCTATTTACTTCCTGCGTTACTATGTTTATTGTTCCATATCGACCAGTGCTACACAGAGAATATAGAATCCCATCTGAAATCTTCGATGATAATGAAACCGAACATTTGAAGCGATTTGATGCTTATTTACTACCTGCACCAAGATCTTTACGGATCCACCTCTTCTATCAGTACACACACACATACACACACACTCCCTCACTTACGCACGCATATACATTAGGAAGTATTACTCAATCTGTCCTTAATTCATTTAAGAATACAGGCCATGATTATAAAGGACGGTTGGCTTCTATTTCAAAGCAAATCAAGCAAACACGTACAGATTCTCTTTAATCACTCCGGTCATTTGGGTGCATCTGAGTCCCTATATGTATGACACTAAATTAACAAACACAATATATGTATTTACTTTTATAAATTTCTTATATTTTTGATATCTATTCTGTATTTTTTTTTTTTTTTTGGTAGGGGTACCTCTGCTTAAAGAAAGAATTTTTATTTTTTGGTTCTTCGTCCCCCGATTTTATATAT
>NC_069002.1:7133569-7136910 GCF_001194135.2 Octopus bimaculoides | reverse complement strand
TGTGTGTGTGTGTGTGTGTGTGTGTGTGTGTGTGTGTGTCTTGTGAGCCAATGGGCAGAAAAAAACAAAATTCAACTAAACGAGAGGAAATTTGAGCTGATGCATTTTGGAAGAAAGTCTTTGCTAAAACAGCCAAACTCTCTCCCTTCAGTGGAGCCACTCACAGCATCTAATAATATGAGAGACCTTGGAGTAACTGCTGATAACAATCTCAGCTGGGTATGAGTTAATTCCTATAACGACCGTCGATCTATTTATATATGAGTGTGCATGTATGTGCGATTGGTAGCTGAACAACCTTACCTGACGGCGCGTTTTGTCCTTGAGCAAGACTTTTTATACCATGTTGCTCCAGTCCACTCAGTTGGAAAAAAATGAGTAATACCTGTTATTCAGAGCGTCACATTCTCTGCCACGATGAATCTACTTGAGAACTACGTTAATGATACGCCTGGCAGTGGAGTGCTCAGCCACTTGCACGTTAATATCACGAGTAGGTTTTTTCATCGATCGGGTCAACTGGAACTCGTCGCCATAACCGACAGTGTGACAGTATATATGTATGTGTGTATGTATGTTATCAATCAGTTTCATTTCTGTATTTCTTGTCCATAGAGAAAGAGCCGGACTCTAACATAGATTCAAGGCTCCTTCATTGGAACTTTTATCAACATCATCTAGGTATTTGTGCATATGTGTGTGTGTGTGTGCAGTATTTGGTGTTAGTGTATGCGCAGATTTGTATGTTTGTTTTATGGATGCGTTTTTATGTCTAGATGCATGCATATGTATTTATGTGCTGAATTTTTGGAAAGTTTTACATATCTTTGTATGTATCTTTATATGTATGTATTGTTATATATGTTACGTACGTATGTATGTATGTATGTATATATGTATGTATGTAAGCGTTTATCCCCATGTGTATATGTATATGCATGTACTTATGCCTATATATAAAAGATATTTTAAGATCCACAAAGATCAGAACTTAACTGCTACTCTTGGTGGTTCAAAGCAGAGGTGTAGTTTATGTGGGTGTCTTTTCAAAACATTGTCTGGTTTAAAAAGCCACATCAGACGCCATGATGGATCTAAGGTGTGGGTACAGGAGGAAGTCAGACTATGCCTAATGAGTAAACAACCACACACTCACACACAAACACACACACACATGTATGTATGTATGTATATATATATATATATGTGTGTGTGTGTATATGTACGATTTACGTATATACTTATATGTAAATAAGTGTTCAGGTATGTATATATGTTTGTCTTTGTGTGTGTGAGTTAGTGTGTGTGTGTTTGTGTATGTGTGTGTATGTGTGTGTGTATTGATGTGAGTGTGTGTGACTGTAACTCGGGAAAAATTAAGCATGTGTAAATGTATATAGATGTAGTTGTGTAAATATAAAAGTGTAAAAATGAATATATAGAGAGAAACGAGCTTGTTTAGTTTTAATTAACTCAGTCAGACCAATTTATGAACATCATTAAACGTGAGAAATACGTATACAGGTACAAAGGCATGTAGGTGTGTGTGTGCGTGTGTGTGTGTGTGCGTGTGTGCGTGGATGTAAAGTCGAGTGGCTTAGTGGTTAGAGTATTCGGCACACGATCGTAAGGCCATGAGTTCAATTACCGGCGACGCGTTGAGTCCTTGAGCAAGACACTTTATTACACGTTGCTCCAGTCCACTCAACTCGCAGAAATGCGTAGTACCTGTGATGCAAAAGGGCTAACCTTGTCACATTCTGTGTCACGCTGAATCTCCCCGAGAACTACGTTAAGGGTACACGATATGGTGAATATATAAATATATTTATATCGATAGATAGTTTAGATATAATATATATGTGTGTATGTGTGTATATATATTTGTGTTGGGATGATGATGAGGAGGAGGAGTAGGGGAGGAGAAGAAGGGGAAGAGAAGAAGGGGAGGAGGAACATAGGTGAAACCCATCTAGCCTTCTCTAATGCGAAATTCGAAAGGAAGATGAAAGGGAAACTTTAGTTCAAGGGTCAAAGATGGAGATAATTGTTGGGAGCTCCATGTTATGATGTCTATACGTGCTTCACTTTGTATACCATATATATATATATATATACATACATACATACATACATTCATACATACATACATACATTTATATGTATACATGTATACACACATATAGATATGTATATGTTTTTAAATATATGTATGTATATGTTTTTAAATATATGTATGTATCTGTATATACATATACATATAAATATATATACCTATATACAAGCACGTGTATGTATGTATATATATATGTATGAATGTATGCGTGTGTGCAAGTATGTATGTTTCTATGTATGTGTTTGCATGTATGTTTGCGTATGTATTTCCGATGAAAAGACAGGTTCAAAGGCGGTTATGTGCGGCCGATTAAAATATATTACTAAGAAATTATTCTGAGTGAAATAAGATATTTAATCTGTAATCGTTAATCCGATATAATAACTATATTTTATCGGGCTAAAGATTATAGATTAAAAATTACACACGCAAACACACACGCACACACACACATTCTTCAACTAGATTCAACAGACAGACAAATAGACAGACAGACAGACAGACAGACAGACAGACAGATAGATAGATAGATAGATAGATAGATAGATAGATAGATAGATAACATATTTTTACACACATAGACTTACATACTCATACACACATACATACATAAATACATACATTTAAATATATTTCCATGCACACATAAAAACATACATACAAACATGCAGACAAACATACATACAAACACGCACACACATACATACGTACATACATACATACATACATACATACATACATGACCCTTACGTGCCTTGAAATATATCAAAATGAAGGTGGTTCCATTTTTTTTTCTTCCCTTTTGTTGGTGAGATCCGCACAGGAGACAGCTGTTCTTGTCGTCCAGCACTCAGAAGACGTGGAACGAACGGGGAAGGAGCCGGGTGGAAGAAGCGGGGCTTGACACATCAAGAAATCATATTAGTTCCCACCCTTACCCCTCAGGACTATCCCACCCGATCATTTTCCCACCTTTTACAATTATTATACCGTTTCCTTACTCCACACACAACTCTGTCATTTCCAGTTTTCGTACTACCAAGCATATGTACAGGCACACACACATACACACACACATACATACATACATATATATATATATATATATATATATATATATATATATACACTTAGATATATATACATATGTATATATGTATATATATAAATATATATATATATATACAAATACATATATATACATATATATGCATATATATATATA
>NC_069002.1:7129575-7132610 GCF_001194135.2 Octopus bimaculoides | reverse complement strand
TGTGTGTGTGTGTGTGTGTGTGTGTGTGTGTGTGTGCTTAGGTTTAAACGTGTGAGTGCGTCTTTGTATATTTTTATGAGAGAGGATGTATTTGAAACTGTGTGTTCCTGCGGAGGTGAGTTCATATTGGTATATCTGACGTGCCACTTCGTAAATGCAATCAATAAAATTGTCGTACGTGATATTTACACACATACACATACACGCACGCACACACGCACGCTTGTATATGTGTGTATATATATATATATTTATATATATACACGTTGTCGTCTGTGTGTGTATACATATGCATATATATATATGTGTGTGTGTGCCACGTCTCTGAATATGTATATGTCTACGTGTAAGTGTGCGTCTATATGAGTATATATTTGTGTTTATTGAATAAAGTGCCATAGCTGAGCGTGAGTGAATGACACCATAGAATCGTATGGAAATAGGATGTTTTGCTTTGTTTTTGTTGTTTTTTTTGCTTTCTTCCTTGTTTTCTTTTCTTGTTGTTTTCTGTCCTTAATTATAAGAGGTACTAATGTTTATTAAAACACGTATGACTAGCTGTAGTAGATAAAAGACTACGTATATCGCTTTTAGCCTATCATACGCATACACACGTATACACACACACACACACACACACATATATATATATATATATATATATATATATATGTATATATAAACGTGTGTGTCATTTTCGTATCAAATATAAAGCATTAATAATTCTTTCGTGTTGAAAAAAAAATTGTATTACATGATTAAAAATCTCCATCTATGACATAAACATGAAATTGCAGAAAACAATATCATTATTATTGACATATTGTTGAAGGTAGTTGGCGTTCTTGTGTGGTAAGAAATTCTGCTTCCCTACCGTATATTTCCGGGTTCAGTCCCACTCTGTGCAACCTCGGGCTAATGTCTTGTTAGTAGATTTTGCTAAATCGAAACAATATAGAATCCCGTCGTGCATATATATATATTATATTATATTATAATATATTATATTAATTTTGATATATCAAAAATACAAAATGGGACAAGAACGCAAAACATACAGATAGACGATACAAAGAAAACAAGGACGGGTAATCGGAGTTTTCTTTCCTCGGTCGAGTTCCAGATTATCTTCGCAATTTCAGCTGGTTATACTCGAGATTGCTCCAATCTGTCCAGTACTGGAAGAATCAAATCCGAAGCAGAACGTGTATATCAAGTCATTCAGAATAATTTAATTAGGGTGAGGTGAATTTGAAGTCTTACCCTAATTAAATTATTTATCTCACACTAATTAAATTATACTAAATGACATGAAATACTCGCTGTGCCTTGGTTTTGATTTTTTTTCGTCTAATATAATATATACCTGCTATAACGGAGCCCTATTACGGATCCTAGATCCAGCCTTAGCTGTGATCTTCGAACCTAACGTTCGACCAACTATAGCTGTTACTCAGTGTACCTATTCGTTTAGATCAAATTGAACTAAACCCCTTATGTTATATATATATATATATATATATATATATATATATATATATATATATATATATATACATATATATATATACATATCTAGACAGGGACAACTGATGAAGGGGAATGTTCTTATGTTCTTTATGTTGTATGTCTCGTTTCTCTGTTTTGTTTTCTCGTTGTTCGAAAAAAAGTTTGTTTTCTATGTTTTTGTTTTCTCATTGTCTAGGTTTTTTTTGATGTCCTGTACCCATATATACATATATATGTAGGTGTGTACATATATGTATGTATATATATATATATATATGCATATATTTATATATTATTTATATTATTATATGATCGAACGCCACCCATCCTTTTCCAAGTATGTTTTATCTTAATAATTACATCGTCGTCGTCATCGTCGTCGCCATCATCATCATCATCATGTTCCTCATCAGCATCGTTGTCATCGTCGTCATCATCTTCATCATCATCATCAGCAGTAGTATCAGTAGGTTGTTGTTTTATAATTGTTTTATAGTGATGGTGTACGTTTTATTTTATTTTCTTAATATTTTATTTATCTATTCTTTTCTTTTTTCTTATTTTGTTATTTTTTTCGGTTGGAGTGACATCAAACCGCCAAGAAGAACAGCCTTGAAATTTCCCAAGGTCTTGTTATTGAAATACATACGATAATTTGCTCAATCTCAGGCAATTGTACCCCCAACAGCTACATCTCTCCCTCCCATCATCACCCTGACCAGCACACGCGCCGTTCCTTTCCTTCCGCGCCCGCCACCACACACATCAATTACACGCTACTCCCACCAACACCTCCAGCACCACCGCCACAAAACTCCTTTTGCCAGTCATCCTGGTAAAACATCGCCAGATAATGTCACCACCTCACACAAGCAAACTCTTCAAACACTATCATCGCTACAACTTCATCACTAAGTCTTCCTTCATCGTCATCATCAATGTCGTCGTCGTCGTCATCATCATCATCGTCATCATCATCAACATCGTCGTCATCGTCTTGATCATCACTATCACCATCACCAGCGGTGTCTTGTCAGCCATTGCTACTTGACTTTTACTTGCCTCTGTCCCTCACAATAGCAAACATGCTAACTGTAATACCAATCTCGACATCATTATAACCATCGACACAGCCATTGTCGTCGTCATCGTCAGCATCATTATCATAATCATCATCATTATCATCGTCATGCTAATCATCATTATCAGTATTTTCCGCATCATCATCATCATCATCATCATCATCATCATCATCAACATGAACTGGGGTCAGTATAATCTACGATCAATGCGATGATTCAGGAAAACGGAAATTGATCGACTCCTTTATCAATAAACCAAGACAAAATAACTTCCTTCTGACGAATATGGCACCACCTTCACCCTATACCATCCCAACACGCCACCAGACCAATACTGCCCTCACCCCACCCCCCACAACTAAGCAAACACACCACCACCACCACCACTACCGCTAATACCCCACCTCCCGTCCGATAGACCACCACCACGCCAACACCACACAC
>NC_069002.1:7128428-7129261 GCF_001194135.2 Octopus bimaculoides | reverse complement strand
CTGATGTCACCTCCACCAATTACTGCCCCGCGTCACCACGCGTACCATCACCACCGGCGCCGCCAACCACGGCCATCGCTACTGCCGCCACCAATGCCACCACCGGCAATGACTCCCCAACCACCACCACCATCACCACCACACTAAACAATGCCCCCACTAGTAACGTCACCACCGCCATCGCCGCCGATAAGGCCTCCGTTGCCCACCCGCCTCCACGCCTCCATTATCAGAACGACAACCTCTGCGAGCTGCACCACCGCTATCACCACTCGTACCATCACCACTACAACCAGCACCACCAACACCAGCACCACAACTACAATCAGAGTCACGCCGCCACCACCACCACCAACAACAACAGGCAGCAACACCACCACCGACTACCGCCTAACCCAGCACCACAAACACTACCACCACCACCACCACCACCACCACCACTACCACCATCATCACCACCGCCAGAGGAAGAGAGAGAGGGAGAGACAAAAGCCATTATCTGGTTAACAATTACAAATAGTGGACGTCTGTTAAGTAGGAAGCAGAGAACGATCTCATGACCTTCGTGTTTACATAATCGATTGACAGACGAAGTCAAGTTAAATACAAGTGCGTACGTTGTGCAATGCACACATACACACACATCTGTATGTATGTATCAATATGCACACACACATATATATATATATATATATATATATACACATACAAACATATATGCATACATATACATATATATGTGTGTATGTATATATATTCATCTCTGTGCACACACACGCACACATATATATATATATGTATATATATATACGTATATGTATATATATATATAT
>NC_069002.1:7125089-7127042 GCF_001194135.2 Octopus bimaculoides | reverse complement strand
TATATATATATATATGTATGTATGTATGTATGTATGTATGTATCAAGATAGCTGTAGATATGAATATATAGATATATATGTTTATATATACATACACTTACAGCACACACATACATATTTGTGTGTGCGCGTGTGTGTGAGCGTGTGTGTGCGTGTGTGTGTGCCTGTGTGCGTGTGTGCGTGTGTGTGTTTGTGTGTGAAGACAATTAAAGTAACATTTATCAAGTCGAAAGAAATTCAAATTTTCTCTATTGTGTTTATGACGTCATAATACTGCAAACGTTCGTTCGAAGATTTTGTTTCAAAAGTCTTCAGTCTCTTTCAAACTTTCACGGTGATTAGAGGCTAGGGAATGTGTGCGTCAGGGGACGTACCCAGGCAGTTGAAGACTAGAGTGAAGTGAGAGTCATCTTCACCTTGTTTTCAGTGTTTGTGGGGATACTTTATGCACCTTTAAGTTCTTAAACACCCAATGTAACATGCTGGTTGGTCGCATAACATAGTTACAAGGTGTACGGTAGTGTCACTGTAACCGTATGACCTTTTAGCCAGGCGATTCCAGTACAGGAAACCTGGGGGGCCCAACCAGAAGTATTCCTCACTCTCCATACATTTCCGTAGAATATTGCATTTTAAACGATTGTGACACTCTAACGAGAATGTGACGTTAATTAACAATTAAAATGATGAACACGAAATAATTGTTATTCACCTTATGATTCATTGAATGCCATTAACAGAATATAACCATAAACACGGTGAGTATTTAAATTTTTTTAAATGCTTGTTGCTTTTAAAATGTTTGAACAAGATTTGGATATAAAGATGGTGAGTATTTTAATAAAAATAATTTGCTCTTAAAAAGTTTGAAACGAATTTGCATATAAACATTCTTTCATTCTTTTACTCTTTTACTTTTTTCAGTCATTTTGACTTTGGTCATGCTGGAGCACGGCCTTTTTAAGTCGAAGAAATCAATCCTTGGATGTATTCTTCGTAAACCTGGTATATATATATAAGTATATATATATATATATATGTATATATATATATATATACACACAGACACACATATATATATATATATATATACACACACACACACATATATATATATACATACATACACACACACACACATATGTGTGTATAAATATATATATATATATATATATACATATATGTGTATATATATATATATATACATATATGTGTATATATATATATATATATCATAGGCAATCTTGTTTAAATTGTCATAAACTGGACCTCTTTCATTTCCACGCCGTTGTTTACCTCTACACCAAACAGCCCAGAACTCTTTCCTCTCAGTTCAGTTTCTCTCTCTCTATTCTTTACTCTTCCTCCTCCTCTTTGATCGTCTGCGTCTTCTATCGTCAGTTATCGGGGCATCCAAACTCCTGCATACTCCGACTCACAACAATCTCACCACATCCGTCAGCCCGCAGAAATTACACAACAAAATCCACATTGTATTCACCTCCAATTACAATTATACACCACCGTGCATCCGTCACCCAGAAGGCAAAACCTTCAATATCATCATCCAGCATCCTCCATGCACAAATACTTTGTGGAAAATGTCCACTGCTAGCAGATATCAGTTTGGTTAACGAGGTCGGAAGCCGGAAGTCGCGAGTAACAAATCGGTAACATCCGGAAGGATGTTGGTATTGGCGTAAGGAAAAGAGAAACAATAAGAATTTAAGAAGTAAAGAGAGAAGAGCGAAAGTTTAAGAATAAATGGGGAAATAAGAGATATAAAGCGTTTAATAGAGAAGAATGCTTTCATTCAAGGAAAGTCCATTTGATGATCCAGTCTTCAAATCATCACATTATTCTCTATCTTTCTCTACCTCTTCCCTTTGCTCTTCTGCTCTCTCGTATTATCTATCTATCTATCTATCTATCTATCTATCTATCTATCAATAT
>NC_069002.1:7123597-7124953 GCF_001194135.2 Octopus bimaculoides | reverse complement strand
TATATGCACACATACATATACAAATGTGAACATATATACATATATATATGTTTGTGTATCTAGAAAGTGAGAAAAAGGGTACAGAGAAAGAGAGATAGTTTAGCAAAGCTTTATAGAGATAGATAGATAGATAGATAGATAGATAGATAGATAGATAGATAGATAGATAGATAAATGGATAGACAGAAAGATAGATTGATACATACATACATGCATACACAAACATCTCATATGTGTTTATATATACATATATAAATAGATAGATATATCTATTTGTATATATATACTTAGATATATATACAGGTATATATATATATATAGATAGATATATACATGTGTATGTACATATATATAGATGTCTGTGTGTATACATATCCATATGAAACCCTATGTAGTTGTTTGTGTATTTGAATGTATGTGTGTGTGTGTATATATGTGTTTATGTATGAATGTATCAACGCTCACTGCTGTCTTTAGACAACAGACGACCATCAATACCTGCGCCAACACAGACACCACCACACTTACATCCAGAAACACCACCACCACCACCACCACAACCACCAGTACTATAATCATCCCAACTGAATGACCTTACATCTTTTCTCCCCTCTACCACAACACCACCACCACCAACAACAACAACAACACCGTCTCCAGCCTCATTTTGATTTCTCTTTCTCTCTGCCGCTATCTTGTCCGAAACAGCCGTTGCGATTGTAACGATGCAACGTCGCATTAAAAAGCCATATTGGCAGCGCAAAGATAGCAAAGAATCTCTCTCTCTCACTCTCTTTCTTCTCTCTCTCTTTCTCAATCTCTTCTAATGTCTATATAAGTTCTTAACGACCATCACCAATCTTTGCAATAGTATCAATTCGGAGAAGAGTCACGTTTCCAATATCCAATCCACCTACACCAGCTGCTCTTTCCGTATCATCCGATTGTTGATATATCGCGCACAAAATGGCCGCTTCATGAGTTTCTCTTTGCATGTATCGCATTCCTCCTTTAGCTACACGTTTTTATTTTTATTATTATTGTAATTATTATTATCATCATTATTATTGTTGTTGTTGTCCTTCTTATAATTGTTGTTGTTATTAATATTGTTGTTGTTTTATCCTTCGTTATTGTATTGTTGTTGTGATGTGTTGTTTTCTTTTTTCTTTTGTTTGTTTGTGCTTGTTTTGTTTGCTTTTCCTTTGTTCTCATCCCGAGTATGTGTGAGCTTGCATTTTGCCTGTGTTTATATGTGTGTGCGCGTGTGTATGCGTATGCACCCTCTCCACCACACATAAATGTCTATATATGCATTCATATACATACATATACATATATATATATATATATATA
>NC_069002.1:7120508-7123439 GCF_001194135.2 Octopus bimaculoides | reverse complement strand
TATATATATATATATATATATATATAATATATATATATATATATATATATGTATATATATATATATGTATGTATATATGTATATGTATGTATATACTTATATATATATTGATATCTAAGTGTGCGCATATATGAATGTATATGCATTTATATGTGTGTGTATGTGTGTGTGCGTGCGAGCGCGTGGCGATGTATGTCTGTGTATTCTTTGATTATCCATTAAATCCATCTTAAGTAAACGTTACGTTTTCTACTTAGTCGATAATGAATGTATTGCCGTGATTCCGCCATGTTGTATCGCTTTTGTTCGCCATCTTCTTCCTATTTTGTGGCTAAATCTTTCTGTAAACTTTCCGCCATCCACACTACTACCACACAACTCTTCCATCCCACCATAAACACACAGAAACCTTTCATAAACACAAACAGCCTTACACATGAGCAATCATCTATACACATGCTTAACATTTCATCCAGACACCCTCCAGCATTCTCTACTCCTCTTTTAACATATTGCAGTTATCCGATCACCACGCCTCAAAAAAACGACGCGTATCATTATTTTGTTTTCTGTTTATATTTTTCTGTTTTTCCCGTCCATCCTTTTTCCGCAAGACACCATCCACCATCATGAAATGTCCACGATGGACTTCCTAATTCAGCAGCCGACCTTTCGTAGATCACGCTGATTAATTAATCTTAGCGCGCGAATAAAAGTGAGGCACGTGACTTTTCCTCTGTCAGTCGATAAATATACCGATGCATATACATGTACGTACATGTATGTCCGTACGTATATATATGTATGTAGATATTTACGTATGTTCATCAATGTGTGTATGTATGCTTGTATGTACGCTTCCATGATTAAGTGTTTATGAATATATGTATGTATTTATATATCACTGGCAGGTACGAATATATTTAGCTATATGACTGTGCGTGAGTCTGTGTTTCGCTGTGTGTATATGGGTGTGCGTACATGAATGTAAGTATGTTTATACGTAATATCTCTAAATGTATGCGTCTGTGAATATATGGTGTATAGATGCCTATATGTATTTATATCAATGCACATTCATAAACGATGCACGTAAACGCATAGATACATACATACATACAACCGTATATATATATATATATATATATATATATATATATATAAAACGAAGTTATTTTATTCCACACGGGTAGAAATATAAGAAAAATAGAAATTGAAAATGCACTGCGAAGAGTTAAAATATTGTTTTACTATTTTTTTTTTTAAATATTTAACCGGTTTCACAGTTTACGTTGAACGTCGAAAAGTGGCTTATGTCAAAGATGTTTTGCTTCTGACTAGTGTTTGACGCTTGCCCTATTTCAAACTTTTGAAAATCAGTGTACACTGAGAAACCGGTCAGATCATTATATAATAGTGATAAAAAATATTTTAACTATTCTCAGTGCAACTTCCACTTCTCTTTTTCGACTCTCATTACGTTTTGAGGTCATATTCCACCGAGGTCAACTTTGCCTTTCATCCTTTAGGGGGTTGATAAATTAAGTTTCAGTTATACACTCGGGTCGATGTAATCGACTAGTCCCCTTCCTAAAAATTTCAGATCTTGTGCCTTTAGCAGAAAGAATTTTTCTTATTATCATTTTGGTTTGGCTCAGGTTCGGTCTTATTCCTGATAGGATTTACGTAGACAGTGGGTTAGTACCTGTACCAAAATTTGAAATTGTTATTATCGCCCACTACCTTATTTTTTCTCATTCCTTTACCTAATAGAAAAATTACAACATAGAAAAAATAAGCTTTTAAAAATTAGAAGATGAAGAATTTTGATAAAAACAGTGTGTCAGCTACAAAGCTTTTTGAGGTTTTTTTTTTATACATGGATGGAAAAAAAATAGAGAAAAGTAATAAAAGACAAGAGAGAGAGACAGAGTTAGAGAGAGAGAGAGAGAGAGAGAGAGACGCACGCACACACACACACACAGACAGAGGGATAGAGAGAAAGAGAGATACGGAGCGATACAGAAAAGAGAGTAAAACAGAATGATAGAAAAAATACGAACGGAAGAGAAAGAGAGAGAGTGCGGTCAGGAGAAATAGAGAACCACAGAGTAAAAAGGAGAGAGAGAGAGGGGGGAGAGAGAGAGTAAGACGGGGGTGAGAAAGAAAGGAAGTGAGATAGAAAAGAGTATATTTTTCAATAATTATCAAGGCAGCAGACATTTTAAGGGAAAATAATACTAAAGAGGGGGAAAAAATGAACCTAAAATACAAATATTTGAAAAATAAAATTTAAATCAAAGAAGATAGAGGAATTTAAGGACTTTAAATATAATTATCCTTTACATCACACACCCCTATCTACCCACTAAATAAGACCCAGAGTGTTTTTATTTAGTTTTTCTTCAAAATTCTGTTTGAAACTTCAGTTTTGTTTAAAATGTCGTCTGTTTTTCGTTTAGTTTTTGAAGCGTCCCCTCTTTCTCTCCCGCCACTCTCTGTCTCTCTCTCTCTCTCTCTCTCTCTCTTCCTCTTCAGAAGCAGACGACCGACTCCAACCAGAATTAACACAGACTCATTAGACCTTCAGAAATATTTAACAAAATCTCCTTTTCATCATTTAATTACCGCCATAGTTAGCAACTTTGACATAATTAATAATCATTAATATTTCCTCTCACCGTCACCCTCCCTCCTCTCCCTCCCTCTGTCAGACACTTTCTCTGCCACCCCCTCTTCCATTTCACTTCCCCCTCCATCTCGTCCTACTTTTATTAACACCGCCTTCTCCCTACTCCTCATCGACGTCTCTGTCTTTATCCTCTTCAGCACCTCACTCTAGTTAAACTATAACTAACATTTTCCAATCATCACGCTTATCTCCTCTTTCTCTCTCTCCCACTCTCTATCTCTGTCTGTCTGTCTCCCTCT
>NC_069002.1:7118784-7120136 GCF_001194135.2 Octopus bimaculoides | reverse complement strand
CAATATTCTACTTTTCTTTTCTTCTTTCCTTCTTTCTCATATATTTCTTAAATCTCGTTCTCCCTCCTCTCTCCCTCTTTCTCTCTCACTCTTTTGCTCTCTATCTCTCTCTCTCTCTCTCTCTCTCTCTCCCTATCTATCTATCTACCTATTTCTTAATGTATCTCTCTTTTCCTTTCACCTATTTTGCCTTTTTTTTTTACTCTTCACCATCCCCCCCCCCGATCACCTCACACATTTCTCTTTCCTTCATACATTATTTCATTCGTTTTCTGTCATTTCTTTTTTTTTGCACACACGCACACACATACATACATACATACATACATACATACATACATAGCATGATGGATGAAATGCGTACGTCTCATTTATGTTCTGAATTGAATTTCTGCCTCAGTCAATTTTTAACTTTCATCTCTTCAGGGACGAAAAAATAAAATACCAGCGACTCCTCTCAGAATCGCGGGTCTTGAACTCTGTGGCGAACCAGCATATCCTTTAGGAGCAACGTTGTGCTTTTGGTCTCTTATACGTAGTAGAAACCGGTTAACTGGTCTTCTGAGATAGAGAGCTGAATAAAATTTATATACAACAAAGAAAATTTCGAACGCCGTATTGCCGTGAAAACATCAAAAAAATTAAGTACTTTAACCTTAGAAAACGAAAAAAGAAAAAAGAATCAAACAGGGGACAGTTATAGGATTCGAACCCATATCCCTCAAATAACGCCTGCGTACTCAAACATTAAGGCGAACAGACCACCGACATCAACCTCCTTCAAATTAAACACTAAATAATAGCTTTTTGGGGGAATGCAACATTTTGTAAAGGAACATTTGGAAGCGTCGAATGGGTTTTATATTTTACATACGAGAAAGTTAATTTCGAAAGCAGTAGAGCCGTTATAACAGCAGAGAGATTGTTGTTAGCTGGTAGTTGAAATTAACGGAAGATTACTTAGCAGGTATCCGTGGGGTACGGGTTCGAGTCCCGTAGCTGTCTGCTGACAAAATTTTCCGTCTTATTAGGCTAAAATACCCGATCTCTCAGCTGTTTTTACAGATGTACTGTGCTCAGAATATTACTTTCTTCTCTGTAAAATATGAAGCACATTCGACGCATCCAAAAGTTTGTTTACAAAATTTAGTATATATATATATAGATATTCGTCATGTTGGACTGCTGAACTCTACAACTTTTTTTCCTTCCCTGTTTATTTTCGCTTTTACCTTTCTGCTGAAGAGCGTAGGCTCGAAACGTAAAACATACTTACATTTTTCCCGAGCGTCAAACTAATACACTTACTTGTTGCTCATATATATATATATATATATATATATATATATATA
>NC_069002.1:7117915-7118642 GCF_001194135.2 Octopus bimaculoides | reverse complement strand
CCTCCTCTCCCTGCTCTATAATTTGTTTGAAATATTGAAAATTGAAATTTTTTCATCAGATAAAATAAATCTAATTGAAAAGTTCAAACCGAAAATCCAATTTTGGCATCGATTTCCATATTCTCGTTAATTGGAACCAAACCAATAAACATTAAGAAAAATATTTTATCATAATTTTACAAATTGATTACCAATCTATTAATAATAAACTTCAGATCTAAGATTGATCACCATTAACATGATGACGACGATGATGATGATGATGATGATGATGATGATGACGACGACGGTGAAGATGATGACGATAGGATGATCATGATCATGTTAAAGATAGTGATGGTGATGATGGTGATGATGACGATATTGATGAAGGTGAAGATGATGCTGATGCTGATGATGATGATTACAGGTACAGGGAAGAGGATGATGAAGACGATGATGATGGTGCTGGTGGTTGTCGTAATGGTTGTGATGTGGTGGTGGTATTGCTAGTGATAGTGCCGATGATGATGATGATGATGATGATGATGATGATGATGATGATGATGATGGTGATGATGATGATGGTGATGATGATGATGATGATGATGATGATGGTGATGATGGTGATGTTGACAATAGTAATGATGGCGATGATGGTGATGATGATGATTATGATGACGATGATGACGACGATGAGGATCATGATGATGATGATACTGAGGACAAGGAGGAGGAGGAGGAGGAG
>NC_069002.1:7116367-7117265 GCF_001194135.2 Octopus bimaculoides | reverse complement strand
ACTCATTAAACTTTAGTCAGACCGGAATTTAGCAGAAGACACTTTCCGTTTCCAAGTACGAAACTCATTAAACTTTAGTCAGACCGAAATTTAGTAGAAGACACTTTCCGTTTCCATGTACAAAACTCACTCATTAAACTTTAGTCAGACCGGAATTTAGCAGAAGACACTTTCCGTTTCCAAGTACAAAACTCATTAAACTTTAGTCAGACCGAAATTTAGTAGAAGACACTTTCTGTTTCCATGTACAAAACTCACTCATTAAACTTTAGTCAGACCGGAATTTAGCAGAAGACACTTTCCATTTCCAAGTACGAAACTCATTAAACTTTAGTCAGACCGAAATTTAGTAGAAGACACTTTCCGTTTCCATGTACAAAACTCACTCATTAAACTTTAGTCAGACCGAGATTTAGTAGAAGACACTTTCCGTTTCCATGTACAAAACTCACTCATTAAACTTTAGTCAGACCGAAATTTAGTAGAAGACACTTGCCGAAGATTTCATGCAGTGGGACTAAACCGAAGACCACAGGTTTGGTAAGCAAGCCTCTTCAAGACGAAGCCACGTTTGCATGTGTTCGTAAGCGGGTATGTACAGCTGTGTAGCTGTAAAGCTGGGTATGTTATCAGGTGGTGGTTTGTCATCGCCGTCGTGGTGGTGATTAAAATAAACCTCAAAAGAACAGAGAAACTATAAACGCCGCGCTGGAGTGTTTTAGATATAGGAATGTGTCATTTGATATTATATCATATTTCTAAATATTTACATATCAGATAAATTTGAGTTGAATAACTCAATATACACATCTAAGGAATTATATATAAATATGCCCAGACGCACACAAACACGCATATATATGTGTGTGTATATATATATATATATATATATATATAT
>NC_069002.1:7114848-7115722 GCF_001194135.2 Octopus bimaculoides | reverse complement strand
TATATATATATATATATATATATATATATATATATATACAGTGACACACACACACACACATTTGTCAACGTGTGGTTTTCGTGTGATGCTTATAGAAGTAACGGCGTGTGTCGTTTTACTGAATAAATAGAATATAACAACTAGCGCTCTTGTGTGCAGGAGATCGTTTTCGCCGATATAGCTTACTTTGTTATTTTATGAGTCTTCTAACAATTTCATCAGCATAAACGAACGACCATCGTGATGATGACTGCCTTTTTAGTAATCGGCGAAGAATAACAACTATTAACGAGCATATTTTTAACAGAAAGACGAAATATGGGAATAGGTTTGTTTTGTTTTGGTTCTTTTACTTCACATTATACAGAGGTGTATATACATATATATGTAAATACATATAATTAAGGGATCAGCAAAATATTTGCTTCACCATATACCGAAGTTCATAAAATATCAGCTAAAAAAGCTGAGAATCTCACCAATAATGGTGCTTTCATACCGATGGGCTTGGTAAAAATTATTAATTATTAATTGATTTATTAATTAATAAATTGATAATCCTTTACTCTTTTAATTTGTAATATATATGTAAATATGTATAAATGTACGGATGTATTTATGTATATATGTATTTATGTATGCATGAATATGTTTGTTTGTATGTATGTATGCATATATGTATATATGTTTTTATGAGTGTATATGTTTATGCTTGTATATATGAGTGCATGTGTGCATGAATACATGTAAACATGCACGTATGTATATATGAATATGTATTTGTTTCCATGTATGTATGTAAATGTGTACGGAATTATTTGTATGTATGCTTCTATTTAGGTCTGTATATATATATATATATATATATATATAT
>NC_069002.1:7110542-7113910 GCF_001194135.2 Octopus bimaculoides | reverse complement strand
CGTATGTATATATGAATATGTATTTGTTTCCATGTATGTATGTATGCCTGTCTTGGTCCCCGTACATGAGTGCTCTGTGTGAATGTATTTAAGATGGCTTCGTTAATGTAAGTAGAGTGAGACCGCCGGTAAACCATGAAGAAGAAGAATCAGGAGATGGGAGTAGAAGCAGAGAGGACAGTGAAACCATAGAAGGCGGAGGAGTAGGAGAAAGAAATATAAATTTGTATACAAACACAAAGAGAAAAGAGATTTGACTGATTGGGAGAATGGAAGAATGAAAAAAGAATTGAAGAGAGAAACAAAGAAAAAAGAGCTAAAGAGGAGAGGAAATAATGGTGAAATAGCAGATTAATATGAAGGAGAAAGCAAAAATGAGATTGATGGGGTGGGAGACAGAGATAGAGAAACAGAGGGACAGAAAGAAAGAGAGAGAGAGAGAGTAGGAGATAAGAAGATAAAGAAAAGAAAAGGTAAGATGTAAGGTAAAATAGAGATTACGAGATGAAATGATAAAAAATAAAAGTAGACAATAAAAGCAAAAAAAGGTAAGCAAAGATGATAAAACAAAAATGGAAGAAATCAGACGATGGGAGGAAAATTCAAAGAAACAGACGACAGGTAAAGAGAGGTGGAGAATAAGATAGAAGACGTGTGTGGCGTGGTGCGGATATAAGCGAAGAGTTACGGGAAGGTGGTGTGTTGTGGACGTAGTGTGATATGGTGAAGTGTAATATTGTACATCGGTGTGGTGTGACGTGCATTTTTACAGGGGTGGTGAGGTTTCAAGACAAAGAGAGAAACTATTGAGTTGGCAGTTAAGTATCTACTTTCCCAGCGGGTTCGAATGCCATTAAGGGAGCTCTGAACAGAAGCTTGCCTCAATTGCCCTACTGTTTAGTATTTAGAGGCTGGAGCGTATTTTTAAGTTGTTAAAAGAAATGCCAACTCGAGTGGAAAATATGCCTTCTTTAGCTTTAACAAGAAATTGCTGGCTTCTGTGTTTGTTTGCATCGTATTTAGCAGCAGTGTACTGTCACGGTTTGCAGATGGAGGTTGAATTGTCTGCGCGTGTATGTGTATGTGTGCATATTTTTTTTTAATGTGTGTGAATATGTGAGTATGTTAGTCTCTTAATGCGAAAAAGAGAGACCGTATGTGTGAGTGCCATATAAACATGTATATACGTATGCATGTATCTACATACATGCAAACATATTTATATGGACACACATTTATTAGTGCATTCATATATACACCCGTATTTATATGTATGTATATGTGTATATATGTACGTACATATACATGTATATATATATATATATATATATATATATATATATATATATATATATATATATATATACATGTATACAGTGAAGGCGCATGGCTCAGTGGTTGTGAGGATGTGAGTTCGATTCCCAGACCAGGCTGCGTGTTGTGTTCTTGAGCAAGACACTTTATTTCACGTTGCTCCAGTTCACTCAGCGGTAGAAATGAGTTGTGATGCCACTGGTGCCAAGCCGTATCGGCCCTTTTGCACTATTGCAGAAATGTATTTCCATGTAATTGCCAAAATGAACGAAAAACTGCTATTCCTCCGTCCCAGACTGGTCAACAGAAGAGAACCAATCATTCTTCATCACAAAGCTCGAACACACGTTTCCCTAATGACGCACCAGAAGTTGAGGGAACTTCGATGTTCTTCCCCCTCCCCCAGCTTATTCCCCAGACCTTTCTCCTACCGAGTACCCCCTTTTTTAAGCACCTTGATGGTTTCCTGAATAAACAAACTTGTAACTCGTTGGCAAAAATGTTTTGATTGTAATGGTACTTACTTTGATGAATAAAATTTCCGCATTGTTGAAATATATTTTGATGCACTTCATATTTCAAAACGTTCCTTACTTTTCAGTCAGCCTCATATATTATCTGTTTCAGTCATTAGCCTCTGGTCATGCTGGGGCACTGCCTTGAAGAATTTTACTCAATCGAATCGCCGCCAGAACTTATTTGATCGGGGCCTTTTACCGAGCCGCTAATGTACGAGACGTAAACACACCAACACTAGCTGTGAGGCGGTGGTGTGGGGGACAGAAACAGATATATGCACCTCGTATATATATATATCTTTATATAGGGGGCTGCTTCTTTCATTTTCCGTCCCTCACAAAGCATTGGTCGGTCTGAGGCTATAGTAGAAGACACTCGCCCAAAGTGCCTCGCATTGGGACTGAACCCGGACCCGCATATTTAGGAGAAAAAAAAACTTCATACCACACACCCACGCCTGTATATATTTTATATATACATATTGTGCGATTAAATATAGAGTATAAAAAAAATAAATGCGCCCTTTTAAAGCCTAACCAGGCTCATGGGCCCGGTTTCCCGGTTTCAATGGCGTATGTGTTCCCCAGCTGGACGGGACGCCAGTCCATCGCGGCGTTACTCATTTTTGCCAGCTGAGTGGACTGGAGCAACGTAGAATTAAGTGTTTTGCGCAAGAATACAACGCGTCGCCCGGTCCAGGAATCGAAACCAAAATCTTACGATCATTGTGCTGACACCCTAACCACTAGGCCACGCGCCTCCACAAAGTTTATATATATAAACTATATCTATATATATATGTGTGTGCGTATGTGTGTGTGTGTGTGTGTACTTGTGTGTGAGCCATTTAAATAATTATATGCTTATGTATACTGTAGTGGAAGCTATCCTTGGTAGTTTATGGCTATTGTTGTTGTTGTTGTTCAATGTGCTTTTGTTGTTATTGTACTTGCTGCTACTGCTGTTGTTGTTGTTGTTGTTTACGGTGATTTAATTTCATTTAGAGCTCAGATTTAAAATTTATTTTCGAAATCTTTTTTTTTTTTTCAATTTCTAATATCTCCTCCCAGCCCCGAAATCTTCCCCATTCCTCTGTAAACTCACTCCCTCCACGAACCCCCCTCTATTTCTCTCTCTCTCTCTTCCTCCCCCTTTCTCCAGCACACACCATCTCATGCTCTGTGTTAATCTATTTATCAACTTCTATCACAATTTTTCAATAAATTTTTGATAAATTTTTTCACTTTATATTCATTTCTGAATTCAGCAGTGCATTGATAATTTTGCATCTTTTCTTCATTTGCAGATGTTTTAAGTTGTTAAATAGCTAACTAGATAGATAGATAAGAGAGATAAGAGAGATAGATAGATAGATAGATAGATAGACGGACAGACATATAGATAGATGGATAGATAGATAGATGGATGGATAGAATGACAGACCGACAGACAGACAGGCAGACAGCTTGATATATATATATATTATATATATATATATACATAAATATATATATATATATATATATATATATATA
>NC_069002.1:7108953-7110155 GCF_001194135.2 Octopus bimaculoides | reverse complement strand
AACTATAAGCTCTAAGACCAAACTAATGCGATCGGCCGCTAGAATTTTTACCCTGCCGGATAAAATAGTCAGCTGCATTTCTTCCGTTTCTTTTTATTCAGTATTTAAATTCCGCCGATGTCGACTTGACTTTCAATCTTTCGGGGGCGATGAAACAAGGGTGCAATTCTGCTTTATGCACGGCATGTAATCCCTTATAACTTCTTTTGTTCTTTGAAATTTTCAGAAAATATTCGTGAATTTGTAATCTACACATGGGAATTCATAAGACTATGAAAGGAAAATTTTGAAATTTTTTCGAAATTGTTTTTCTCATTTAAAAAAAAAAAAATTGTTTTTTTTTTTTAAATCGCAGTTTAAACTCAGTTTAAATCTTAGCTTTAAATCTTAGTAATAGACCATTAAATGTGTTTATAAGGAGAAAGATATTGAAAGCATCATTACGTCAGAACAACAAACGAATGAGCAGGTATCAGGCAGTCGTGGGTTGTGCTAAAAATAACATCTAGATACCCCTTAAATCACAATTCTTTTTTTATTTTCTTTTGGTTTTTATATTGTCGTATAAATTCCTGTGTGATGAATATAAATTCGTTTAAAATTTTCCGAAAATTCCAAAATATAAGACAATTGTGAGGGGTTATATGCCATGCGTAAAGCAGAATTCCGGCAAAACACGTACCAGTAATGCACTGGGGTCGATAGCATCGACTGGCCCTACTCCTTCAGAATCTCAGGACTTGGTGCCAAAATTTGAAAGATATGTATATTATGCTCAGTACTTGGTGTCACAAAATATGTCGTGGTAACGGTGGGAGGAGGCTAATAACGCTTATTTGCTTATTTGTTTATTTCTCTGTTTAATTATGTCAATATATATTGATCATGGTCCCTCATACCAGTTTAACATTACAGAGAGACAGAGAGACAGAGACAGAAAGAGACAGAGAGAGAGAGAGAGAGACTGAGAGAATCTGATATGTATATATAAGTAATAAAACTAAGGAAGGTGAAGGCGGTTCTGTTATATGAAGGAGGAGTGGGAAGAGGAGGAGCAATGCGTAATGGATAATTAATGGGCGAATATGTAAGCATAATGTAGTGTTTCAGATTTAGTTTCAGATTTACATACATTTATACACACACATACCCACACACACACACACATACATTCATATATATATAAATATATATATATATAT
>NC_069002.1:7108497-7108943 GCF_001194135.2 Octopus bimaculoides | reverse complement strand
ATATATATATATATATATATATATATATACACATACATGCTTAAACATATTTCTAATATTTGTGTAAGTAGATATAAACCCGAATTCGTACGTACATACGCACAATAGATATGCAAATGAAGATATTCAATTATCTACATAAATATACGTGTGTGAGTGTATATTTCGGAAGGAACACTATAATATTAGCGAATATATCTACATATCGAAACTACCTATCAACATATTTATTATACATACTGGCAATGATTATAGAGGATTTTATATATGATTCAAAATGTTTAAGATAAAATGTATATAAATTAAAAACAAATCTATATCTATATATGCTTGTCTTTTTCTGTGTACATTGTATTATACAATTTATGCGGTGAAACGTATGCGCAAAAAGCGTCAGAGGGACAGAACTGAATGAATATATATATATATATATATATATATATATA
>NC_069002.1:7106277-7107396 GCF_001194135.2 Octopus bimaculoides | reverse complement strand
TGTGTGTGTGTGTGTGTGTGTGTGTGTGTGTGTGTGTGTGTGTGTGTGTGTGTGTGTGTGTTAAGGGTATGATAAGCCACGTTAAACTAACAGCTTATTGCATTTATTCTGTCCCATTTCAAAATGTTCTCAACTTTTCAATCATTCAAATAAAACAAAGATTTAAACTGAATTATATTTCCAATATTAATAATGTTTTGACAGGAAATAGAAAAAAAAAATTTTCAATTTTCAATGATATAGACAGAAAATTATATATGATCTATGTCTTTCTCTCTTTCCTCATTCTCTTTGAATATATCTTTCTCTTCTCACTCTTACCACGTCCTTCTCGCAGCTTATACATGCGCGCGCGCGCACTCACACACACACAAACACACTCATAGGGATACCCATGCATACTTATATACATACATACATTCATACATACATATGGGTAGATAGATAGATAGATTGGTTGGAAGGTTGGTAAGTGGGAAGATAGATAGATAGATTGGTTGGAAGGTTGGTAAGTGGGAAGATAGATAGATAGATAGATAGATAGATAGATAGATAGATAGATAGACATACAGATAGTTTGCTAGATAGGTAGGTAGGTAGGTAGATAGGTTAGATAAATGCATAATAGTATTCATACACACGCACGCACACATATGTGTGTGTATGTATGTATGCATGCATGCATGTATAAATGTGTGCGTGTGTGTGTATGTATGCAGGTGTATGTATTTCTGTGTGTATGTATGTCCGAAGTATTAATTTAAACTACATCTGATAGTGCGGTCCTGTTACTGGAGACGAAGGTTTTGATGGGTGTGGGAGCATCTCTTAGCCAGTGGAGGCGCGTGGCTCAGTGGTTAGGGTTATGGTCTGATGATCGTAAGATTGTGGTTTCGGGCGAAGCGTTGTGTTCTTGAGCAAAACACTTCATTTCACATTCCTCCAGTCCACTCAGATGGCACAATTGAGTAATCCTGCGATGGACTGGCGTCCCCTCCAGGTGAGGAATATATACGTCATGAAGGCGAGAAACCAGGGAACCGGCCCTTATGAGCCTGTATGATTTGGGAAGGTCACTCTAACATTACCTTCACCTACATATGCATATATATATATATA
>NC_069002.1:7104148-7105898 GCF_001194135.2 Octopus bimaculoides | reverse complement strand
AAAAACACTAACCTCATGCGAGCAGCAAGCGACATCTTTCGTTAGCGAGATACACTCGCACAATGAAGTAGCTTGATAAAACCTAAGGCTGCTAAATTGTCCCCTTATTTATTAATTTTACCTCTTTGTTTTTAATTGCTATAGCCTCCTATATTATAATGCATTTAATGTATCTTAATATATTAATATATCATTCTACTAGCTTATTGTATGTGACTATAAATATATATATACACACACATATATATTGGGCTGTAATTTTGTCGTTGAGGAGGTGATGTAAATTTGAGATTTTTTAACTAGTACACTTCATTTGTTGGTCTTTCATTACGTTCTCGAAAGCAAAACTGGTTTGTTGTCTTTGTTGGTTGTAGAACTGTGTCGGCATATAATTTTGTTTTTCTTTTCTTTAAGAAATGGTTATCGGAAGCGTGTTCCTGTTTGAAGACGGTTCAGTAATTTAAAAACCAGCCGGTGATGTTTTGTTTTTACTTTTTAGTTTTCGCGCCAGCGTTGAAGAGATTTCAGTTTTTTTTCGCATTCTTTTTTTCCGTAAGTTTGAAATAATTTCCATATTCGGACCTTGCGCTCTTTTTTACTTTATTTTTACATAGAGTTTCATCCTTAAAGGGCCTAAATAGTTCCTCATTGGTGTGAGATCACAATTTTAATACCATAGTTTCCATCTTTATTATCACTAGTACCTATTGATCCCTAAGTCCTCTTCGAACTTGTTGTCTTTTGGCGCAGGATTTATTTGATTGTTGCCGGATAGAACTACTGGTATGAGGTTGAGCTATTTCTCGTATATGTTTTATCGTCCCTCTTTAGCTTTGTCTCAATAAAATGATTCAATGTCTTCGCATAATTCTCTCAGATTTAGGACAATGTGTTCCTCGCCCCCATTTTCCCCTTGTTTCCTTGAGCGGGATCATCTGTTGGATCTGGCGCGTTGGTAATTGTTATGGAGATTTGTATTAATTTTCTTTTGTTCTGTCAGGATTCTTTCGCTTCTAATTCAAATCGATGTGTCCACTTTTAGTAGCATCTTCTGTTCCACGTGTGGCACGTGATATTGAAAAGGTTAAGGGAGTTCCACACGAATAAATTATATTAAAAACACGAGAAGAAGATAATGTTTTGATAACTTTATAGTATAAAGCAGGCACAAGCCTGGTTGTGTGTTAAGAAGCTTGCTTCCCCACCTTGGGCAAGTCTCTTCTACAATAGCCATAGGCCGACCAAAGCCATGTCAGTGGATTTTGGTAGACGAAAACTGAAAGAAGCGCGTCGTATATGTGTGTGTGTGTGTGTGTGTGTGTGTGTGTGTGTATTATATATGTATATATTTGTGTGTGTGTGTGTCTTTGTGTCTGTGCTTCTTAGTATTCGTCCCTCCATCATCGCTTGAGAACCAATGTTGGTGTGTTTACGTTCACGTAAGCTAGATGTTCGGAGAAGAGATCGATAGAATAAGTACGAGACTTACAAAGAATAAGTCTTGGAGACGATTTCTTAGACTAAAAAAAAAACTTTTAAGGTGGTACACCAGCATGGCCGCAATCTAATGACTGAGACAAGTAAAAGAATAAAATACGCATGTATGTATCAATAAAAGATCATGGTGATGATGATGATGATGATGATGACGACGACGATGATGATGATGATGATGATGATGATGATGTGGTGTTGGGGTAGGTGAGGTGGGGTGGTGACGATGATGGTGGCGGAGACACGATGATGGTGG
>NC_069002.1:7102719-7103756 GCF_001194135.2 Octopus bimaculoides | reverse complement strand
CAACAACAACAATAACAAGATGAAGGCAAAGAAATGGAGGCGAACGAAAGAGTGGGAAAATCTTACAGAAAGAGAAAAATTTATAAAACAATGGATCGTAGCGAAATACTTAATCGTTATTTAAAGAATTCCCCATGAAAATTATTATCATTATTATTATTATTATTATTATTATTATTATTATTATTATTATTATTATTATTATCGTTGTTGTTGTTGTTGTTGCTGCTGCTGCTGCTGTCATAATCATCACCATTATTATTACAATGATCATTATTATTATTATTATCATTATCATTATTATTAGCAGTAGTAGTAGTAGCAGCATTAGCAGTAGTAGTAGTAGTAGTGGTAGCAGTAGTAGTAGTGGTAGTAGTTTCTCGTATGTGAAGAGGGGGGAAGGAGAAGGGAGGGCTGGCAGAAGTTAAAATGGAGAAACAACTACGGCATACTCAATCTTCCAATCCAATATGTTATTTTTAAAACATTTAAAAGTTTATTTTAAGGACTTTCCATTTCTCAAACGCCAACCGCCCAACACATCCCCCAGCACCACTACCAATACTACTACCACCACCACTACCACTAACTGCACACCAACCGCATCTCTTCTCTACTCCGTTGCCTAAATTATCGTCCGTATATCTTTGTTATAGTTTCGTGGCTTTTATACAATTGCCACCATGTTTATATCTCCCCCGAGAATACGTCATTAAGAGTTGGAACGGCAAGATAATGTTGGCTTCCTAAAGGCCTTTTAGAAACCGCTAGATGTCTTTTGATTTTCTGACTTCCGAAAATGGTCTCTGAAGATTCCAGATTTTTCTCTACGGTTGTTTTGTGTGCGTGAATGTGAGTGTGTACATATGTATGTATGTATGTGTGTGTATGTATGTATGTATGTGTCTCTGTGTGTGTATGTTTGTATCTCTCTATAACTTTGTGTATATATATGTATAATTGTATGTATTCATGTATATATATATATATATATGCATGTAAGTATGAACACGTGTTTGTATGTGCATATATATATA
>NC_069002.1:7101475-7102366 GCF_001194135.2 Octopus bimaculoides | reverse complement strand
ATATATATATATATATATATATATATATATATACATATATATACATAAATATACATTTATATGTACACACGCACACACATATATGAGTGTGTTTGTATGTGAGTGGGCGGGAGAGATGCAAATTCAATTAAGTAACATGTATATACTTACATGTATATTAAGTTCAGTCTATGAAGGTTGATATATATGATTGTGTGCGTGTGTGTACATGTGTGAGTGGGTTGGTGAAGAGAGAAGATGCATACTTTTATTATATGTTTATATAGGGTGTCTTTAAAATGGTTTATTTAATTTAAAAGACAGGCATAGAGAACGAGAGGGACAGGTATGTAGATAGATAGATAGATAGATAGATAGATAGATAGATAGATAGATAGATAGATAGATAGATAGATAGATAGGTGCATTTTTTAAAATATATATATATATATATACAAATACATATGAAGCAGTGTATGTATGTATGTAGGTAGGTAGGTAGGTAGGTAGGTAGGTAGGTAGGTAGACTAAGTAGTTTGTGTAAACATGTAATTACGCATGTGCGAGAGATTTCCCTAATGGAATCGGAAAAACCTTTAAAATAATAAAAATTACGCGAAAAACACACAGAAAATAAATATAGAGAGACACAATGTAGAGTGGGTGGTAGTGGTGGTGATGGTGCTGCTTGTTGTGATTATGATGGTGACGGTGGAATTGTTGTGGTGATGGTGGTAGTAGTGGTGATGGGTGATTGTGGTGGTGGTTGTCTTATTGGTATTGGTAGTGGTTGTAATTGCGGTGGTTGTTTCAGTGGTGCCGGTAGTAGGGGTGGTGGTAGGTGTGGTGGTGGAGGTAGTGGTGTTGATAATAATGACGGTGGTGGTGGTGGTGGTGATAATGATAATGATG
>NC_069002.1:7097605-7098473 GCF_001194135.2 Octopus bimaculoides | reverse complement strand
ATATATAGGTATATAGGTAGTTAGATAGGTAGATAGATAGATAGATAGATAGATAGATAGATAGATAGATAGATAGATAGATAGATAGATAGATAGATAGATAGATTGATGAGTCTATATGTACATGCAGATATATTTGCAGATGCTTGTATTTGTGTTTAAATATATATTCATACAGATATATATATATATGTATATATATATATGTATGTATGTATGTTTATACATACACATATACATACAGACAAATATACGTATGTGTAACATACATGTATATGCATATACATACATGAACATATAATATTCATATATAACATCCAGAAATATATAAGAATATATGTGTGTGTGTGTGTGTGTGCGTGTGTGTTTATGTGTGTGTGTTCATGTCTGTACAGACATATAGACACTAAAACTTTCTAGAACACCTCTACTGCCCCTACCCCATCCCATATATATTTCCCTCCACCGTCAGCCCTCCCCCCCCCCGTCACAAGAACCATTTGCCCTCACTCAGTCTCTATGTTTCTAAAATTTCGCCTTCATTAACATCAATATTGCCCTAATTAGTTTTATTAATATTAGCATCATCAGTAGCAACGAACGTAGTAGTAGTAGTAGTAGTAGTAGTAGTAGTAGTAGTAGTAGTAGTAGTAGTAGTAGTAGTAGTAGTAGTTGTAGTAGCAGCAGCAGCAGCAGAAGGTCGATGAAGTTGTAGCTTACAAACTTTAATATTTTTATTTTTTCATTATTCTTATTATCATCTTCGATATATATGCATACATACAACTGTTTATGTACGTGTGGATAAATGTAAACGTATATATATATATATATATATATATATATATATATATATATATATATATAT
>NC_069002.1:7096284-7097213 GCF_001194135.2 Octopus bimaculoides | reverse complement strand
TATATATATATATATATATATATATATATATATATATATATATACATATATGCACACACACACACACACACAGATATATCTGGGTATGTGTGTGTTGTGCTATATGCATGACAATTATAAACGAAAAATATCTATATGCATTTATGTTTACATATGGATGTGTAGGTGCATATGTGTGTGTGTCCCTGTCTGTGTACGTGCGTGTATGAACGTATGCATATGTCTACGTAGATATGTATGCGCATCCGTGTGTGCGTTCATATAGAAAGAGAGAAAAATAGATGGAAAACGAGAGGGAGAGAGGGAGAAAAATATATATAAAAAAAAGAACTAAATGGAGAAAAACGGTCCTGGAATCAACGAAATTCTGTGTATCTGAGATATAAATGGAAATTGATTTGTTTAAATGTTTTGTCGTTGATGCTGTTGTTGTTGTTGTTGTTATTGTTTGCAGTGGTGGTGGCGGTGGTGGTGGTGGTGTTACTGTTGCTGTTGTTGTTTTTTGTCATAATGATGTTTTGCCTTCTTCTGGGGGTTTTTGTGGGGTGGAGAAGGCGGGGAGGGTATTTTAATTTTCATAATTGTGCTTGCAATTGGTCATGTTGTTGCTGCTGCTGTATACACACGAGCACAAACACATACACACAAGCACAAACACATACACACAAGCACAAACACATACACACAAGTACACACACACACACATATATACACATACATATATACTATCGTTTTGATCAAAAGTTCGCGATTTCCGAAAGAATTCAATTCCACCGTTTTGGTGCGGCGGAGACCGTTTTAAAGAATGCAATTTACTTAATATGTTTTCAAATGGTAAGAAATATCGAAGCCAATCTAAAAGTCATTTAGAATGTCCTCCAAGAACCTATTGGAATCAGAGAAAGGAAGGGAGAAGAAAACAAAGAGAG
>NC_069002.1:7089260-7090705 GCF_001194135.2 Octopus bimaculoides | reverse complement strand
AATATAATAACAGCTTTAGTCTTAATAAGTGGAAGAAGATGAAGGCACAAGAAGAAAGAGAAAGTGAAGAAATCGAAGAAGAATAACAAGAAGAAGAACAACAACAACAAGGAATATATTAATAATGATGATAATTATTATTATTATTATTATTATTGTTATACGAACGAATGATAGCTAAAATAAGAAGAAGAAGAAGAAGAAGAAGAAGAAGAAGAAGAAGAAGAAGAAGAACAACAACAACAACAACAACAATGCGTAGAATGAAATCCGTAGAATGAAAACGGTGGGGATGATAATCATCATCATCATCATCATCATCATCATCATGATCATCTTCATTATGATAGTGATGATGATGACGCACAAGAGGAAACATATCCCCCAAAATAACGACACAAATATATTTGTAAAAGATACTAAAGAATAAGGAAGAGGAAAGATAGACAGACAGACAGATCAGATAGATAGATAGATAGATAGATAGATAGATAGATAGATAGATAGATAGATAGATAGATAGATGGATAGATAGAAGCAAAGATAAATATGGACGTATTTATGTTTGTAGTCAGTTGCGTATTCTTGACAAATTTAACCAAAGATTGAAACGCGAATAACTGATGCCCTAATATTCTGGGTATTGAAAAGATTAGGGGCCAGGCTAGAATAGAAGCTCCAAGAAAGTCTGTTGATGGGAATAATTCCTGCTACATTAGAAAGCTTTGGATATATAGATATATATATATTCCAGTCAAACTGGAGACCCCAGAGTATGGAACACAACGCGAGACACATTGGATTAAAGGAGACACACATCTGTGCGAGTCTTTATATGTGGAAATAGATTCAGGCATGTACACGCATACTTGTGTGCGTAAAAGTATATATATACATATATACATACATACATACATATATATATATATATATATATATATATATATATTAATATCTGTTTTTATGTTTAGTTATAATAAAACAAATTTTATATTAATCTGAAGGCCTGCTTCATACATTTCTAGAGGACAATTTTATTCTTTAACAGGAATACTACTGATAGTAACTTCGAAGTTCCGGCTTGGTAACTAAGAGCGTAAGTTGAAAAGGAAGAAAATACTTACATACATATTTATATATATATTGAAAGAGAAAGAGATAATGTGGTGAGTAGGTATATCTATAGATAGATAGATAGATAGATAGATAGATAGATAGATAGATAGATAGATAGATAGATAGACACAGAAAAAATACATACAGGCAATTAATTGTACAGTAGAGGTAAAAATTAAAGTTATGAGAGAAGGGAGGGGCCGTTGGATAGGAGACAAGCATTAAAAAGTGAATTGATAAACAAAAATAAAATTAAAAAAGCAGTTGGCGGCGGTGACGGTGGTGGCGGCAGCGGTGGTGGTAATGGTGGTGGTGGTGGTTGGTGCAGT
>NC_069002.1:7084039-7089246 GCF_001194135.2 Octopus bimaculoides | reverse complement strand
TGGCGGCGGTGACGGTGGTGGCGGCAGCGGTGGTGGTAATGGTGGTGGTGGTGGTGGTGGTGGTGGTAAGAGGAGTAGGAGGGGGAGAAGGGGGTGGCAGCAGTGGGGTCGGGTAAAAAGTTTCCAAAATAGATTCGGATCAAACGTTTCCAGAGAGAAAAAAAAATGCTTCAATTTTGAATCCATTAAAATTTTTATCGTCTGTTTGTCTGTCTGCCTGTGTATCATCTGTCTGTGCGTCTGCGTGCCTGTGTGTTTGTGTGCGCATGTGTGTCTGTGGCTGTGTCTCTGTGTATCCACCACCATCATAAACATCGTCCTCGTCATCATCATCATCATCATCATCATCACCATCATCATCATCAACATCATCATCAACTTTATCAACTTTATCATCATCATCACCATCATCGTCATCATCATCCCCATCATCATCATCATCATCATCCCCATCATCACCATCATCGTCATCATCATCAAACTCATCATCATCATCATCATCATTATCACTACCATCACCATGATGGCAGATATCACTAACACCACTGCCGTCTCCATCGCTCTCACACCTCCGATACCACCATCAGCATCAGCATCACCTTCATCATCTTCTTCATCATCACTATCATCATCATGGTCACCAGTGGTTGCAACTTGATTATGACAAACAGCGTTAAAACTACCAAATCCTTTGGCCGATGTCTTCGAATTTAAGGTGCTGCTACAGCTTCGCCGCAGTCAAACGACTGAAACAAGTAAAAGAATATAAGAATATAAGAATATAAGAATAAAAGTATATATGTATGTATGTATGTATGTATGTATGTATGTGTGTATATATGTGTGCATGCATGTATGTATGTGTGTATGTATGTGTGTATATATGTGTGCATGCATGTATGTATGTGTGTATGTATGTGTGTATATATGTGTGTATATATGTATGTATGTGTGTATGTATGTGTGTATGTATGTGTATGTATGTGTATGTATTTGTGTGTATGTATGTATGTATGTATGCATGTGTATGTGTGTATGTGTGTGTGTGTATGTGTGTATGTGTGTGTATGTGTGTATGTATGTGTGTATGTATGTATGTGTGTATGTGTTTGTGTGTGTGTATGTATGTATGTATGTATGTGTGTATGTATGTGTGTATGTGTGTGTGTATGTGTGTATGTATGTATGTCATAATTGGAGTGACAGAGAGATAAAGAAATGCTGGGATAGGCAGGTAGGTGGATAGATACATAAAAGAAGATCACTATGACGACGAAGGAGATGATGATGATGATGATCATCATCATCATCGTCATCAACGTCATCATCATCTTCATCAGCCTCACCATTATCCTATCATCAAAAAAGACGCCGGAAATGATCATAATGATGAGAAGGAGGGGGCAGCAGAGGGAAAGGAGGAGGAATCTGATGAGAGTGACGGGGATGAGGACGATGGGCACGGTGATGATGATGATGACTAGGAGGGGGAGGCGGACGATGACGATGACAATGATGACGGCGACGAGACGATAACAGCAGCAACAACAACGGCGTCGACAGCGACGACAATAAGAACAACAAAACCACCACCAGCAACATCAAGAAAACGAACATCCTTTCCTCCCCAGCCGCACACCCAGGAGGGTCCCATTCCGCAGAGAGAGAGACAGAAGATGTGGCGGTTTCGTTGAAGAAGGCCAAAGTGGAACAAAAGAAGAGATAAGTTAAGATAAGCCGAAAGATATGTCGTAAGAATGGTGTCATAGAATGGTGTAACATTTTGGAAGATAATGGTAAATAGGACGGATATTGTCTATCAAAGAGAGGAGAAGGACGTGGAATGGAATCGGTGAGATGTTTCCAGATAATAGGGAGACAAAAACATGACATAATCCGGCGTCGAAGATACGGATTCGCTATTGATGAGGACGGTAGGGATGGTCGTGATGATGATGATGATGATGATGATAATGATGATGATGATGATGATGATGACGGTGGTGGTGGTGGTGGTGGTGGTGATGATGATCATAAAATAGATAAATGCGCCTTCACTATCAGAACCGTAGATTGGCAGTAATTAGGGAGACAGTAAATATTTTGGGGTTATTTGTTTCTGAGCTTTGCATTTCTGAGACGCAGCTTCAAGGAAGGCCTTTCGGGATCGATCAGATAAATACCAGTCGTGTATTGGGGTAGATGATATCGATTAACACCCTCCCATCCGAAAGTGCCACACTGGGGCTTCTTTCTCTCTCTCTCTCTTTCTGTGTATGTATATGTATATATATATATTCGTCATTGGTACGGGGTTTTAGGATTTTTATTCATTTCCCTGCTTTCACCTGCTATATTTAGCATGCTGGTACTGCTTGTTAGTACCGTTAATTAATAACTGATAATTGTTTTTACCGTTGTGAGATTTTACGCATGCTAAGTCACTGATATTATTATAAACAATAATATCCTCATATACATACCGCAGCAAGCTGGCAAAAACGTTAGCACGCCGGGCGAAATATTTAGCGGTATTTCGCCTGTGTTTACGTTCTGAGTTCAAATTCCACCGTGGATGATTTTTGCCTTTCTTCCTTTCGGGGTCAATCTAATCGACTTGGCCTCCTCCCCGAAAATTTCGAGCCTTGTGCATAGTGTAGAAAATAATTATATCCTCAGATATATTTAAATAATTTTTATTCACTTCGATCACCTTTTTTGAATTTGCTGCAGCATTAAAAACGGTCATCGGACACGTGTGCGATGAATAAATTCTTTAAACCTGGCGTCAATAAGATTCACTGAAGATGAACTAAGAATTTTTCTCAAATTTCGAAAGTTGGTGTGTGTGTCCGTATAGATACCTACATATATATATGAATATATATGTATGTATATATATTGCGTCGCTTTCTTTTTAGTTATGATGTAATGTAGGTATTAATTTATTAAAAAGAATCCGTTGGAAACAGCTGTAAAGAAGTGACGTGTATCCATCATTTTCTTCTTATTTATTTGTTCATAATACACGTCACTGGAATCCCGACCCGTCGTATATTCTGTAGTCTACCAAATACTGTATGACCTATAGAACGTTCACTTCTCGATTATCCAATTGGCTTCTGTATACATAACCTGAATATTTCACTGCATGTACATCGATACCCATGATATTTATTCAACTAAAGGTGCTGTTTGCAACTTGATTTGACCCAACCTGGTCATATCATTTAAGTACCTGATGCCTTTGAATCCTTACATATATATTATATATGTTAGGACTAAGATCCCCGTTGACAGGTCTCTGGTATTTATAGAGTGTTAAACACATTCGGTATGCAAATTAGAGACTCCTTCATAGAGAAACTGATGCATTTGTTGAGTATATAAACAGTTTGGCAGCTTGTTTCTCTTGAGTTATTCAAAATCGTGTGGACGCCTCTGATGGGTACCCAAGAAGGTACAAAAATCAATTAAGGTTTTTAATCGTCTTTTCAGTTTGCGGAGAAATGGCTAAAAAATTTGCCCTGTTTTTAATTAAACAACTTAAAAATTTTTTTTTTGTTGTTTTTATTTTTCGTATTTATGCTATTTGTTGTTACTCTGCGTAATTTTATACGTATTTTGAGGAAAATCATTACCCCAGGTCTGGACACCTGTCAACAGTAAGTAAATATTTCCAACTTGTTACATTAGCCTCATAAATCTACCAATCAAAGTACGAAGCGCTCGTCAGTTACTTTAACAAAGGTCCTGTCCCACGATTTGTGTGTTAAGTACTTATTATACATACCAACTTATTGGTTTAACGAACGGCAGACGCGAGTGGATCATTGAAAGTTACGTAACTAGTGCGGCCATTCGTTAGCGATTTATATGAATCCACAATGGTATTAATTTTGCTGTCAAGGTGATAGAACCGGAGTCGAACCATCAACCTTACAATTTCTAAACTTTGAATTTTACACCCAACACCTTACTCGATTCTGCCACGGTGAGAGTATCTGATCTGATCAGATCCAAAATAAACCTGAATAAAAGAAATAAAATAATTTAATATTAAAAAAAATATACAGTTGTAATAAAGAACAAAAACTTTATATTTAATATGGCTGACGTAAAATGATAGAAATGGATTTTAATGGAGGGAAAAAAAAAACTTGTATAAGCGATCGGGAGATAAAACACATTTCCCACACCCATTTTTTCTTCATTTTTTTTTTGTTACATAAATGAAAATTAACTGAAATATTATGAAAAAAATGTAATTATTGAACAAACATTTCATCCAGGTAATTTAAACTGGAATGAGAATATCTTCAAGGTATTTAGTTATTATTTCAGAAAGGGGGTGGTCTGTTATAGTCTTTCATATTTTAGCAGCAAAGAGGGCTAAAAAGTTATTCCACTTAAAAATTTGGTTTGCGGGTTGTTTTGAACCTTTCATCAGCGTGAGCTTTCTTTTTTTATACTCATGTGTGTGTGTGTGTGTGTGTGTGTGTGTGTGTGTATGGGTGTGTGAGTTCTAGGTGTCCATGAGCGTGAGGGAATGTTCGACTGAAGTGATATGTTGTGTTGAAACCACGCCCCAGAATCACTTGAAATGAGATTTTGATTCTCTTGTTATTAAGAACGTTGTTGTTGTTATTGTTGTTCTTGTTGGCTATGATGGATGTACTGGTAAGTGGTCTATTTTTCTTTTTTTACAGAGGAGTGTTTAAGTCGTTGCACAAATGGTGATGGTGCCGATTCTGGAGCTGGTGACGGGAGGGGTGAGGCCTATGGCGAATGAGTTTTGGAGCGGTGCTCATTACACCGATGTGGTAACAACAATTCTCTTTTTTATATATATATATATATTGTTTCGTTTTTGTTTTACGAAATGAAAACCCGAATTAGCTAACTGTGCTGTCCATTCCATCTGGTGATATAATGTAACAAAACAATAACACAATAACCGAAATTCAAGTAATAATAATAATAATAATAATAATAATAATAATAATAATAATAATAATAATAATAATAATAGTTTTGTAGCATTGGCACAGGGCCACAAATTTGAAAGGAGGGTAAAAAATTAATAATGGTTAGTTTGATTAGAAAATAAAAACAACAGTGATGAAGAAAACGCAAATATAAAAAAAAATAATAATGATAATAAATAAATATATAAATGAATAATGTCACACAGCTCCCCCCCCCCT
>NC_069002.1:7081785-7083815 GCF_001194135.2 Octopus bimaculoides | reverse complement strand
TCTCTCTCTCTCTCTCTCTCTCTCTCTCTCTCTCTCTCTCTCTCTCTCTCTCTCTCTTTCTCTCTCTCCCTCTCTCCCTCTCTCTCATACACACACACATCTCTGTTTCTACTTTCCCATCTCTCTCTTTCTTTCTCCCTCTCTTATCAACTATTTGAAGCTCTATGTCTTTCATATCTGGTTTTCTTTTTTTCTGCGTGTCTTTACAAGCTTCAATGTTTTTATTTTTTTCCACCTCTGATGGCATCACAACTAGATTAAAGACTTGTATAAGCTACCCTCACTTGTAACACGGCGTCGGGTGGCTAGTGGAGCTGGGCAGAATATGGAACGGGGTGGCACGGGCGTCAAGGAAGGTGATTTCAAGTAGAGCAATCAAACTTTATCTCGCAGTGTGGATTTTTACATTAGTTTGTGCGTGTTTTTCAGGTGTGCATGCGTGTCCGTTTAAGTGTGTGTCTGTATATATTTCTGCGCGCGCGCGTGTTTGCGTGTATGTGTATGTATGTATCTGTGTATGTGTCTGTATATATTTATGCGCGCACACGTCTTTGTGTGTGTGTGTGTCTGTATGTATTTGTGTGTATGCCTGTATATATTGTTGCGCGCCTTCGCGTTTGCGTGTGTTTATGTTCATGCGTTTGTGTGTGTGTGTGTGTGTGTGTGTGTGTGTGTGTGTGTCTAAATGTGAGCTTGTTTTAATCTTTATATGTGTACGTGAGCATACGTGTATGCGTCGGTATATATATTTATTTGTGCATGCGTTTACGATACCGATGGTTTCACGTATATGTTTGTATCTGCAATTATAAGTGTACATATACGTTTATGAGACACAATGGATGCAAGTATGTGTGTGTAAGTGTGCGTGTGTGTATGTGTGTATGAGAGAGAGGGGAGGGAGAGAGAGGGGAGGGAGAGAGAGGGGAGGGAGAGAGAGATACACATGGCTGCAGATGTATGGTTGAATGTGTAATCTTATGTAGGATATACGTCGATACGGATATGTGCTTGCATGTGTATGTGTGCACATATATGTGTGTGCAACAAAGTGTGCGTGTCACAAAGTGTGTGCGCGAGTAGGTATGCGTATGTGTACGAGAGAGTGTGTGACTATGTGTGTGGAAGAGTGTGTCTGAAAGAGATAGAAGGAGGGGAAAGCGAGTGTGTGTGTATGTGTAAGAGAGAGTGTATGTTTATATTTGTGAGGGAGAGAGAGAGAGAGACAGAGAAAGAAAGGAGAGTGTCTGTGAGTATGAGTGTGTGTGTGTGTGTGTGTGTGTGTGTGTGTGTGTGTGTGTGTGTGTGTGTGTGTGTGTGTGTGTGTGTGTGTGTGTGTGTATTGTATGTGTGTGAGAGAGCGAGAAAGAGATAGAATTACGTTTGTGTACGCGTGAGAGACAGATAGAAAGATACCGTGGGCGTGGTTGTGTGTGTGTGTGTGAGAGAGAGAGAGAGGGGGGAGGCAGAGTAAGAGGGAAAGAAAGAAAAAAGAAGGGAAGAGAGACCGTAAGTGTGTGCGTGCGTGTATCTATACGTACGCATGCGCACGTATATACGCTGGCAGGCTAATAATATTCTTAAGACAAATTCCAATTCTAATTGAAATATTCATTAATATTATTAATTATTTGTTGTGAAATGACTACAGAATGCAAAGCCGAAATCCATCTGCCGTAATGAAAGAACGTTACATAACGGAATATTCAGAAATGTACGTTCACTTCGCGATATGGATCTCTCTCTCTCTCTCTTGAATAAACTCAAAATGGACGTCAAAAAAATATCGCTTTTTAAATTTTCGCTTCGTTCGCCAGCCACGCCTTTTACCTGTGACGTGGCGCTTCTTGGTGTTGTTGTTGTTGTCGTTGATGTTTCATGTTGAGTGCTTTTTTGTTTTTTTTTCCTTTTGTTGTGAGCGTCATTGTTTTGGTTGTTGTTGTTCTTCTTCTTCTTCTTTCTGATGTTGTGTTGGTGTTCTTTTCTCGTTACTGTCGTCGTCGATGAAGAGGAAGATGAAGATGATGATG
>NC_069002.1:7079883-7081637 GCF_001194135.2 Octopus bimaculoides | reverse complement strand
GTGGTGGTTGTGGTGGTGGTGGTGGTGGTGGTTGTGGGGTGGTGGTGGTGGTGGTCGTCGTCGTCGTCGTCCTAGTTGTGGTGGTGAAGAAGTAGCTATGGTTCTATCTGCTGCCGCCGCTGCTGCTGCCGCCGCTGCTGCTGCTGCTGCTACAGATGATGATGATGACGACGACAACGATGGTGATGATGTACTTACTCGTTTTATTGTTTTTATTTTTGCCAGTATTGTCGTAAGGGTTTCAGATAGAGTATCAAATAAAGTAAGCTACAGTCACCGGTAGTAATTTTACGAACTGAGTTCAAATCCCACCAGGTGTGAATTTTTTCTTTTTTTTTCCGAGAATCAAGGTAACATAAACACCAATGAAATCGTCTCCTTAAGTTAGAAAGTACCGTAAGCCTCACTACAAATTATTAGGTTGTTTTCAAAAAACATATACGTAATATCTTATGATAGTGAACTGCTTCAAATGGCGGCGATGCGACGCAGTCACCACAGCTTTAGGTAGCTTTCTACCTGCGCGGAATTCGAACTCAGAACGTACAGTACCAAAAGAAATGTCGCTTGGCGTTTTACCACTGTATCCCAATACCATTAACTCTTTCTCTTATAGGCGCAACGCTTGATAACCGATCGTATCGCCTTTAGTAATAAACCAAGAGATATTTTATCGAGCCACAAAGAATGAACTGCAACGTTGACTTCGACGGTTTTTGGACTCAGAACATAAATATCACTAAGCATTTTTATGAGGCGTAGCAACGATTCTGTCTGCTCACCATCTTTTCATCCTCAAAACATTTAATGCATGGAATACTTGTTTATCATACACACGCATTTTCAAAGCTTTAAGTACGACTTCTCAAAAGCGTTAATTCAAATCGTATAAATTAAAAACAAAATTTAATCTTCGACTCATTTTACTACAAACTTTAATCCTTAAATCTTAACCCTGTTTTATTTAGTGTTCTGCTTTGTGTGTCTCTTTTGTTTTCGTTTGCTCCGTTTTTTTTTTGTTCCTTTCTTTTGTTTGTTTGATACAATTTAATTTTCATCTTCATTTAATTTTCATATTAGTCCGCCCCCGTTTCTCCGCCAAAGATTCTTTATATTTTTCCTGGTTTTTCGGATGTGTTTTCTACAATCTCTAAAAACATACGTAATTTTATGGAAAGGAATTTTCGTTTGGTTGCTTTTTGTCATTTAATTTTTTAAAACAAGATAAAATCAGGAAAACAAACACAATATATATATATATATACATGATTTAATTTAATAAACTCTAGAAACAGGAAAAGGAGAAACTCATGAAAATAATATATAATATAAGAAAAAACAATTAACTTAATGAGCTGTTTAATTCTGAAGACAGGAGGACGGGAAATAAATCACATCATTCGCTTAATCCTAATATTCTTTCAATTTTGATTCATTTCAGTTGGAGAGAGTGTAGTAGTGGTTCGCATGGGGGGTGGATAGAGGAGCTGTGATAGAGGCGCAGTTAGGTAGATGAGATTGGTAGTGGAGTGGGATGTGGGGTAGCTAGGTAATGAACCAAGAGGATGCAGGAGTAGTAATGTGGTGAAGCTAATTGTCGTTATATTATTTAGATATTGGTGAATATGTTTTTACATATTTTTCGTTGTGCCTTTTAACCGAACTCTCTATCTCCCTGGACTTATAATCATACAACTTTCTCACGTATCTTTAATCTCTCTCTCTCTCTCTCTCTCTCTCTATATATATATATA
>NC_069002.1:7077504-7078774 GCF_001194135.2 Octopus bimaculoides | reverse complement strand
ATATATAAATAAATAAATATATATATATATATATATATGAGTAACAAAATCTTTTATGTATGTATGTATGTATGTATGTATGTATGTATGTATGTATGTATGTATGTGTGTATGTATGTACGTACGTATGAATGCGATGTGTGCCAGAAGGTTTGCAAATCTAACAGAGGTCTCAAAAAACGTTTTAAGATCCACAAAGATCAGAACATAACTGTACCTATTGGTGGTCCAAATCGGATATGCAATCTATGTGGGAGTCTTTTGAATACATTGTCTGGTTTAAGAAGCCACATCAGATGCCATGATGGTTCTAAGGTGTAGGTAGAGGAAGTGGTCAAACTCTGCAGAAGGACCAGACAACCACCAGGTATGCATGTATGTCTGCATGTACGTACGCACTTGTGCGCGTGCATGTGTGTGTATGTGTGTGTACATATATGACCAGTAAGTTATATGTACATTTTATGGCATCACAACTATCTGAAGAATGCTTTGCATAGCATAAATCTTGCAGTTGTAGGAAAATAGTAAAATTTATGTCTAGTGTTTGTTTGTCATAAATACATTAATTTCCCCCAATATAAGTGAAAATTTTCGAATTCGTTTTTAAATATCACTAACGTATACAGATATACATACGTATAGGTTTTGTGCACGTGTGTGTATGTGTGTGCATGTATATGTGTGAGAGTGTTTGATTGTGTGAACTTGTACGTGTCTATGTATGTGTCTATATGTACGTTTATATCCACCTATCTATCTATCTATCTACCTACCTACCTATCTAACTAGCATACAATCTATCTATGTGTCGATCTATTTATTTGTCTATCTATCTATCTAGACATACACACACGCACGCACAATCATACACAGACACACTCACACACATATATATATTCACGTGTGTGTGTGCGTGTATATATATATATATATGGGCCTGTCAGTGCGTGTGCATATGTGTGTACTTTTGTGCATGTATAAATATATACTACAAAATATACATACATATACACACATACACACACACACACACACACACACACACATATATATATATATATATATATATATATATATATATAAACACATATACATACATAAACACTCACACACATCATACGTATTCACACATAAAGAAATACATAAAGAAACACATGCGTATTGAAAGAGCAAAAGAGATAGAGAGATACATACATACATATGTACACATATATGTACGTATATATGCATATATACATACATATATATATATATATATATATATATA
>NC_069002.1:7077041-7077494 GCF_001194135.2 Octopus bimaculoides | reverse complement strand
ACACACACGCACACACGCACGCACACACACGCACACACACACACACACACCGACACAAACCGACACACTACGTAACATCAGGCTATAAAAGCTATCTAAACGAAACACTTAATTCTCAATGAAGTTAATGGCTGTTCCAATAAGAAAATCATTAAGTAATAGTAATTTAACTAAGTGACTAGATTTGTCAACTACACCTGTTTCTCAGCTGGTTTTGTTGTCTACCTATAATCATGGGGAGACGTGAGTGGATGTTTCTGTTTGCAATTGTGCGTGTATCTCTGTGTGTAGGCTTATATGTATGTACGCATATATACGTGTGTATGTGTGTATGTATGTATGCATATATATATATGTGTATGTATATATGTATGTATGAATATATATATATGTGTGTGTGTGCGTATGTATGTATGTGTATATATATATATATATATATATATATATATATAT
>NC_069002.1:7075114-7075480 GCF_001194135.2 Octopus bimaculoides | reverse complement strand
TATATATATATATATATATATATATGTATGTATGATTCCCTCTCCGTACACATTATTATTTGTATAGATCCAATTATAGAGACACGTAATTCAAACTTGATCCATTTATACGCTCACCGACACACCACCGTTCACCTAAATTTTAATAACTGACCCCCGACACAATTATTTTTCATATTTTATTTTGGCGCACATGAACTAGATTTATGCGAATGATGACGATGACGATAACGATGACAACGGCTCTGACGAACTCGACGACGTAGACAACAACGGCGACGGCGGCACGCCGACAGATGCGAAGATGTCGATGATGAAGATGACGGTGGAGATGATGACGATGATAATGATGATGATGATGATGAT
>NC_069002.1:7072817-7074346 GCF_001194135.2 Octopus bimaculoides | reverse complement strand
TATATATATATATATACATATATATATATACACACATATATATATATATATATATATATATTCTATTCCCGATAAAGTTTGAGAATCATAGATCTCTAGTAAAATGCATTTATCATCTTCCTTCGGCTCTGAGTCAGTCTAAGAAAAAAAAATAATAAATAAATAAACATTTGCCTACTTGGGAATGTTCTTTTATTATTATTTTAACAAAATACTCTTTCAAAATCGGAAATGTTAATTACGAACTTATAAAGAAATCTTAATTGTTAGTTATTTGGTCTCCGTTCCTCGCAATATATCATTGGTTATAATAAATAACAACCATAGCAAAATCTCCAACTCGCTTCTTACGTGAGGTCTGTGGATGAAACTTGTGAAAACGCGAGTAAAACAAAGAAATAACAACATCGAAGACGATAACAACAACGAAGATAATAAGAAGAAAGAACAACAACAGCAACAACAACAGCGACAACAGCAAAAGTCAACAATTACAATCACAAATATAGATTGCTATCATGTTTATCTTGTCACGCCTTCTATCTACAACTGTTTCGTTAACAATTCACAGCTACTTGTCTTAATTACAGGGGGAAAAAAAAAATGTCTCCCATATCACCCGTGTGCACTTCCGCTCTCAGTCACACTCTCTCTTTCTCTTTCTTTTTCTCACCCTCACCTTCTATTTATACTTCCGTGTCCTCCTTCTCGTCTTCTCTTTCTGTCACTGCATCTCTCTCCATCCTTAATCTCTCAATCTCTTCGCTCTTCTATCTTCCACATTTACTTTTAATTTCCGTTACTCAATCACATTATATAACCATACACATACACACACACACACACACACAGGCATACACGCACACACGAACACACACATGCACACACAAATATACATACACATACACACGCACTTATTACGCTGTTGTTTTCTTATCTACGACCCGCTCGTCCTCCATCAGGCACTGGCGAACGCCATTTTCTTGTCATGCTTTTGTCGGTAAAAATCATTGATAAAGCCACGTGATCAATATGTCACCTTTGCTTTCATATGTGTGTATATCAATACATATACGTAAGCACATATGTCTATATATATATATATATATGAGACCTGGGTTGATTATGTCTAGACTGCGGAGACAATAAAAGAACATCTGAACCTTATTGCGTAATACAAAAAGATATTTTTCTAATCCTTTCTTAATTCTGACACCTGTCTCATTCTCTTTCACTTCCATATTATTTATTTGTCTATATATATATATATTTATATGTACATGTATATGCATGAATGTATGTATGTATGTATTATGCAGCAGCAGCAGCAGCAGCAGCAGTAGTAGTAGTAGTAGTAGTAGTAGTAGTAGTAGTAGTGGTGGTGGTGGTGGTGGTGGTGGTGGTGGTGGTGGTAGTAGTAGTAGTGGTAGTAGTTCTTATTACTCCATAAACTTAAATATTTTTGTTGTTATTAATATTATTATTATTACTATATTAATAATAATAATAATAATAATAATAATAATAAT
>NC_069002.1:7070835-7072142 GCF_001194135.2 Octopus bimaculoides | reverse complement strand
ATATATATATATATATATATATATATATATACACATATATATATGTAGATATATACATATATATTTATTTATACATGTACACATAAATGTATATGTGTGTACATAAATATATATATACATATATACGTATACATACATATATATATGTATGTGTGTGTGTCCGGACATGCGCACATACACATTCACATACCAAATAACAAAAGAAGAAATGTGTGCATACGTTAATGCATTGTGTATCTGTGTTTATATATATACGCACACATACGCATTCATGTATATGCGCATATATATATATATATACACACACATGCATGCATGCATGAATAAATTTGTGCAGATACCTACATATAGTTTTCCTGAAAAACATACATACACACAAATATTCCCCCATAGAAGCATACATACATATATGCATACATACATACATACATACATACATACATACATACATACATACATACATACACAAAAAAAACACACACAAACACAATATACATAAACACACACAAAAACAACTTAAAATTTTATGCCAACCCATCATAAAAGTAATTTTAATCACATCTAACTCGTTTCAAATTCCACTTATTCGATATCATTTTCTAAATTTTTTTCACGATTTTTGCAAATATTTTAATTTTCCCATATTTTATTTAATAATTTCCAATTGTTTATTTAGTGAATTTCTTTTGTGTTTTAATTTCCTTTGTAAAATTTCTCTATCGTGATATTTTTTAATTTAAATTTTATTATTTTATCAGCATGCTTATTATATTTTTTCTATCTTTTATATGTTTATTGCTCCCGTTGTTTATTGTTTTGTTTTCTCCGCTCATTTAATTTAATCTTGCAGATTTTATCCGTCAAGCCCGCAGCTTGTTTTCTAAGTACAAACCCACATAGATGTATTTAAGGGAATAAAAAGAAACATGTAAATAAATGCATTGATAAAGACATGAAGAGATAAATAAAAGTGACAGGGAGTAAGAGGTATAAATATAAACACAAATGCACACACACGTAAATATATATGAATATACATGTGTATATATGTATGTATATCAATATATATATATATATATATAGAGAGAGAGAGAGAGAGAGAGAGAGAGAGAGATAATTAAATACGTATATTCATGCAAAGACGCATGCATATGCACTTGTGTGTGTATCCATAAATATTATATATATATATGTGTGTGTGTGTGTGTGTGTGTGTGTATGTATGTATGTATAAAGAGATAGATAGATAGATAGATAGATAGATAGATAGATAGATACACATATATTTTATATTTACATGTATATAT
>NC_069002.1:7066840-7070325 GCF_001194135.2 Octopus bimaculoides | reverse complement strand
TATATATATATATATATATATATATATATATATATTTATATATATACATATACCCATACATACATATATACATTCACATATACATATAGATACACACAGACAGACATACATACAGCCAGACATACATACAGCCAGACAGACAGATGTACTCAAGATACGTAGAAACAAACGTACAATGCATTCACATGCAAAGACAGACAACCAGACAGGCAGGCAGACAGATTGGAACGGACGAAGACAGGCAGATAAATAGCTGAACAGATACACAGAATGACAGACAAAAAGGGAGATAGATTAATAAACAGGAATAATTGCATAACAACTTGGGTAGACAGATAAATCGCTAACTCAGTGGATGGATAGATAGATAGATAGATAGATAGATAGATAGATAGATAGATAGATAGATAGATAGATAGGTAGGTAGGTAGGTAGGTAGGTAGGTAGGTTGCACCCCAACCATGCTGGTAAGCAGGCATAAAATGAAGAGGCAATAACTTTAATCGGGTAGAAACAACAACGGGGAAGCTGTGGTGTTTTAGCGAAACATCTGGACATTAAAGATAGTAGTAATGGTGGTGGTGGTGGTGGTGGTGGTTGTGGTAGCGATGGTGAAGCTGGTGGTGGTCGTCGTGGTTATGGTGGTAGAACAGGTGGTGATGGTGATCGTGGTGCTAGTGGCGGTCATGGTGGTGGTGATGATGGTGGTGATGTGGATGATGGTGGTAGTGGTAATGGTAGTGGTTGTAGTGATAGTGGTGGTGATAGTGGTGGTGATAGCGGTGGTCGTAGTAGTGGTGGTCACCGTCGTCATCATCGCCGTTGTCGACATCGAAATATATAAAGAGAGAGAAGGAGAGAGAGAGAGAGTATTTTTTGACATAAGCAGCATACAAAGATTGCAAGAGTGAATCGAAATCGCGACGCCGCAATACACGTGTCCCCGAGAACGTACCTTCCGCCTCCTTCTAAACCCACCTTCGGTGTGCTTTTTGACACGCATACAAATATTCCACTTATAACAAACTAATCGAAGATGTCAAAGTGTTCAACCTTTTCTCTGATAGTCAATAATGACCTAGAGAACTTTTCTGAAACGAAACTACGAAATGCAAGAGCGATGACCTCGTTGGCTCGTACGATTAAACTTGTCCAAAATTTAGTTGATATCTTGCCAGCAATTTGACAAAATCCTTCACCTCTGATTCTATTACTTTGGACGTTTTTCCTTTACAGAATTATTCTAGCAGATGACATGGATCATTTCAAAATTCAGCGTCCGTCTGACAAATTCTTAATTATTTTTAGCACTTCTAAACGAATCACGCATCTCGCGATCTTTTAAATCTATGATTGCTATGCTTTCTGTTCTGTTATGTGAAGAACTACAATTACCAACACTGCTATTGTTGTCTTTCTTGTTACTGGTGCTACCATTTGATACGAGTATCAACCAATTCCTCGAGTGAAAACAATGGCTGCGTTGATACTGTGAATGGTGAATGAAAATAAATAGACAGTGAGTTGTGAAATGCTGATCTGGTCTAAGATTTGTCTAGTCTTGTTTGATCTGATCTGTGACGAAACTCCTACTTGCTATTCGTCATTTATATACCACCGAATATACAAAGCTTTGAAACTCATGATTTTTTCGCAAAAAGAACGACAAACTTCGCCGTCGCTACCTCGCCTATTATCGCTAGGATAACCACTTCTTCGGCGAGTATCAACAGCATCAGGCAGAGGAGAAATAGCAGCCAAATTTACTAAACTGACGGCATCGATATAGTGCATCTCTGCAATATTCTTTCCCGATTCAACAATTATTGATTCCTCTTTGATTTCTTCATTCTTCCCACCATTTTCTTTTGCCTTAATTTAGATAATAAGTATGTGTGCGTATATATATGTACATACCAACAGATATACACTCATACGTGCATGTGTATAGATATATATACACACATACAGACATACAATACATACATATAAATATATACTGAGAGAGAGGGAGAGAAAGAGTAGCAGATAATTACATACATACACACATACAGATAGACAAACATACATACATAGATATTTACCCATATATATATACACACACACATATACACGCACACGCACACACACACGCGCATACACACACTCATATACACACGCACATATATATATGAATACACATGCATATATGTGTGTGTATATATAGATAATACATAGATAAGTAGACAGATAGGTGTAGATGTACATACATTCATATATGTATATGCGTGTATATATGCATATATATATAAGCATATATATGTGTATGTGTATGTAAATATATGCATGCATGTATGTATGTAGGTATTATGTATATATATATATATATATATATATACAAACACATATATATAGGATATAGGTGTAAGTATATCATCATTTAATCACTTATCGTCTTCTCTTCCTCCCCCTCCTCCTCATCCATTCCTAACCAACCCCCACCTGCTCCTTTCCTTCATTTAACCCCTTCTTTTTTTTACTCCTTGTTCTACATAACATCTTTAACAGATAAGTAATAATAATGACGTTGTCAGAACAGATGACATTTCGTCTCCTTCTCCCCCACATTATTCACCCATCCTATTCCCCCCTATTCGCCCTACTCATCTCCCTTTATTCTCCCCCCACCTTCACCTCATTGCCTCCATCTAACCGTATCAAAACGAAGGAGTGTTTCTTTTTTTCTTTTTTCACGTTTTGGCTTGCTGTTAACTTCGTAGCCATCAACTGTTATCGTCTGGATTAAGATTAGTTCCCGCCACCACCGCCAGTGCCACCACCGCCGCCGCCGCCGCCATTGCTAGTATACTACCATCATCAACATCACTGCAGTCACTATTTCCAATTCTACCGTTTACCATTATTCTTCACTAACGCCACTGCTATGGCTACTAACACCCTTAACTTTACTTCTAACAGTACCATCAACACGAACGAAATGTGCTATGGCAGACAGGCGATTAGATAGACCTCTGATGTCACACTTGATAACGGTGAGACAGGAAGATGTACGTTTATGTGTATATGTATAAATACGGATAGATAGATAGATAGATACGTAGATAGATAGATACATATATACATATATACATACATGCATACATGCATACATTATACTTACATACAGAGAGAGAGAAGGGGGAGCGACGGAGAGATAAGCAGCCAACCAGATACGGATACAGATACATAGATAGATAAAGAGAGAGAGAGAGAGAGAGAGAGAGAGACGGTCAGACAGAGACATAATGAGGCAGACAGAGGGACATGCAGGCAGACAGAGAGGCAGGCATACATACAGACAGATAACTTGATAGATACTATTGGTGAAATTCATAGCAGCAAGGAATTGAATCGATCGAGGTTCCTTTGCTACTTCAAGTTGCGCAGGCACCGAACGGAGCCCACACACATACACACACATATATATACATATGTACATATATATA
>NC_069002.1:7065464-7066711 GCF_001194135.2 Octopus bimaculoides | reverse complement strand
TATATATAAGTATATTCATTCGTATATTCATTTATATCCGTATGACAAATGACGTAGCACTTATGTAACTGGCAAAGATTACGAAACAGCTGTGAACTAATGGAATATACAGCTATTCACTCATTTCATTTCTCTTATCTGTCCATTTATACACATATATATGTGCGTGTGTGTGGATGTGTGTGTGTGTATGTGAGTGTATACACACAAACACACACACACATATAGTTCTTATTTAAAAGTCTTCTAATCTCTACCGGCAACATGATTTAATCTTTTTACGTATAATTTGTATTTTATGCGGTGGGCCCTTGTGAGCAATAAAGCAGCAATTATTATTCTTATCATTATTATCATTATTACTATTACTAGTATCGTTGTTGTTGTTCTTGTTTTTATTCTAGCTATTGTTATTTTGACTACCGTTATTATTATTTTTTTTTAAATATGGTCTATCCGTCATGAACCATGACTGAGTATCTAGTTTCCTGGACAAACCCATTTTCTCTCTCTCTCTCTCTCATTTTCCTTTCTTTTCTTCATCTTTTCTTTCCTTCTTTATTATTTTTTCATTCATTCTTTCTTTCTTTTTCTCTCTCTCTTTCTAACTCCTCTCTCTCGCTCTCATTTTCCTTTCTTTTCGTCATCATCTTTTCTTTTCTTTCCTTCTTTCTTTCTTATTATTTTCATTCATTCTCTCTCTCTCTCTCTCTCTCTCTCTCTATCTCTCTCTCTCTCTCTCTCTCTTGCTCACTCGCTCTTTTCTATTTGCTGGTATCTCGCTAATAAATTTTTGGTGATGATGATGATGATGATGATGATGATGATGATGGCGACGATGGCGACGACGACAATGATGATAGTGGTGATGATGCTCGTTCTGGTGGTGGTGGTGATGATGGTGCTTGTGGTGGTGGTGCTGGTGGTAGTGTTGGCGGTGGTTGTGGTGATAGTGCTTGTGATGATGATGGGGTTGGTGTTTGTCGTCGTTTTCCTAGTAGTGATGATGATGATGATGATGATGATGATGGTAGCTGTGGCAGCGGTGACAGTGGTAGTCGTCGTCGTCGTCACAATATATCGTATCTGGGGACAAATCTACGTTATCTTTATGACTATTTCAACCAACGCCTTGTTCCATCTCTGATTACGCACACACGCACGCAGACACACCCCACACACACACACATAAACGAATGAATGTTTGTATATTTGTGTATATATATATATATATATATATATATATA
>NC_069002.1:7063338-7065281 GCF_001194135.2 Octopus bimaculoides | reverse complement strand
TATATATATATATATATGTATATATATATATATATATATATATTTACATACACACAAAAGCACCCACCCACACATACGAATGTATGAGTGTGTGTATATATATGTGGGGAGTGCTTGGGTGTGTTTGTATATATGTGTATACACGCACACACGCAAACACACAAACATACACACATATATAAATATACACATACACACACAAAATATATATATATATATATATATATATAAGTAAATTTTAGTAAAATGCTGATTTGAACGTGTGTAGACCTGTTTCAGTTGTTATGTATCAAAATAGTGTGAAATATGTACGTGCATATACACCCTGTACATAAACACTACACGGGAGATACAGGCAGAAAAGATATATAAGCGTAAAATATATACATGTAATTACATATTTGCGTAAAAACAGCACCACTATTGCGCACATACGTACAGGCACAGAAAGACACACACACACACACACACACACACACATACACATACACTCTTACATTCGCTGAACGTGCATACATAAACACGTCAGCACAGGAACATCTTCAAACACCTCATTCATCTTAGCGCCAGGTTCCGAAACCGTCTTGAGGCCTTGTCGGAATCTGATGGTGGCTACTTTACGTAGATTGTTATCTCCCAGCCATAATCTAGTTGATATGTTATGATCTTTTAAAATACTTTTTCTTTTATTTTTGGATGAGATATTGTTTGTTTTACCGTTCGGGAAAACTGTCAAATTTAGTCCGAACACGATGTATAAAATATTCCTAAGGAGAACCCCTTTCTCTTCTACACTCTCTCTGTCTGTCTGTCTGTCTGCCTGTCTCTCTCTCTCTCTCTCTCTCTCTCTCTCTCTCTCTCTCACACACACACACACACACACACACACCACATAAACACACACATACACTCATTAATTCACACACACTCACACAAGCACGCAAGCACATACACATGCACGCACTCACGCACACAATAAAGAAAGCACACACGCAAACAAGGACACATTCTCTCACACATTTGCCCCCTCTCTCTCTCCTAAACACCCCTTACAAAACATGTTAGAACGCTCACAGCCGAAACATCTTTGATCATAGTTCTACTCTACTATGGCTGACCCAGGGTTAAATAACAGTTTCTTCTTTAAATAACAATAATAACAGTTTAGATATCCCTCAAAGAATATCCAGCCCTTATTTCACTGCCAGCTTTAACTAACGATATATCAATTCTTTTGTTCCCTGCACTTCAACCTCAACCTACCCCCCCCCCCCAGACACGTCTTCACATCTCACCCAACCCTCACCAATACCCACACCCCATTTATGCTACCCATCACCACCACCACCACCGCCATTAATCCAACACAACCCCCAAACACTCAAAGCTCTTCCACTACCCCTTTATATGGTCCTTTTGAAGCACATAAAAATCCTCTAAGCCAAACCGCGAACCTCACCCCTAAACCCCTCGGACCAAGCATTTCTATTATTTCTACAGGTGGTTGTGATTTTTTTAGGGAACAAGTGTAAGAGAGGATACAAGAACAACAACAACAATATCTACAACAAAATATATACAGGAAAAGACGAACAGCCCCCCAAACAATACGAAGAAATGAATTATAAAATGCTTTTTATGCTTTTTATGCTTTTTATGCTTTTTATTGTAACAAAAGTATTGTTAACACTCAATTTGTATCTGTCTTTCTACAGCTCTGTTCACCGACATTTTCATATCTACGAGTGGGGGGGGGTGCATGTGTGTGTATGTGTGTGTGCGTGTGAGTGTACGCCACTCTCAGAGAAACATATTCACACACATATATACACATACATATGCATATATAAATATGTGTGTGTGTGTGTGGTGTTGAGGTGTATATATATGTAGCTCTTCTATAAACAGTGTAGTGAGTTGTAAATGTAATTGTATACATATAT
>NC_069002.1:7061804-7063328 GCF_001194135.2 Octopus bimaculoides | reverse complement strand
ATATATATATTATATATATGTATGTATATATGTATGTATATATCTCACACAAATATACTTATACATATGTATCTATATCTATACATAGATGCATAGATAGATAGATAGATAGATAGATAGATAGATAGATAGATAGATAGATAGATAGATAGATAGATAGATAGATAGATCAGGATTCAAGTGAACCAGACCCTTAAACGGTAAGGCAACAGGTCGGGTCAAAATTGAAATGCGTACACAACAAAGACAGACAAATACATACGCGGGTACTGAAGTACAGGCAGAAAGATACCCTGGTTAAGTATATGACCAACGAGGCTCGTAGAATCATGAAGCTGCATTTGCCATCGAGTTTTGAATGTTTTTAAATGTTGTAGTTCATGTATTTACCTCATGAAAACGTTTTTTGTTAATGATGTAATGTCTCCCTTAATCTACTAAAAATCAGTTAACAATTCGTTGGAAACAGCTGTAGTGAATTCACATATTATCCATCTATCGTTTTATATAGAAGGTCTATAATTGACCTCCTCGTAGAGTGTATTAATTCTGGATTGTGTGCTTCTAGCGAGGCCTTAGGAGCCATGTGAGCTGTCGTTAGCGATGGGGGTCGGGTGGGGGCTAGTTGACCAATGTATCTGCGACTTCTGACGTATATCGATGGTGGGACATACTGATTCAGTCATGTATATGTCCATCCATCTATGCATACATCCATACGTATCTACACTTCTCTCTTTCACTCCTCTCTCTGTATCTCTATCTATCTGTATCTATCTCTGTCTCTCTTTCTCTCTTCCTCTCTCTCCTTCTCTTTCTCTTCCTCTCTCCCTCACTCTCACCTCTCTCTATCCCTCCCTCTTTCTCTCTCTCTCTGTCAATGTTATGGCCGATACCAGCAATTTTGATACAAATCTTGACCTCTTCAAACTTCCGGTTCCCAACGTTCATTTTGTAACACATGTTTCTCTCTTTCTGTCCCCCTCTCTCTCTCTCTCTCTCTCTCTCTCATCTCCCTTATATCTCTCCCGCTCTCTCCCCCTCCCTCCCTCTCTCTCTTTCTCTCCTTCCCCCGCCCTCATTTCTCTCTTATTTTCTTTATTTCCTCCACTTTTCCTTTCTTTTCTCTTCCGTTTAGTTTTGAAGTTTAAAAGAATTTCTAACCTTCGTATATATTTCTGTTCCTGCTACTTTTCTTAATATTATTCTTGCTGTTATTGTTGCCGTTGCTTCTACGGATGTTCCTTTTTCTTTCTTGTTGTTGCTGTTGTTGGCGTTCGTTTTATGTTTTATTTTGAGTCTTACTTTTAATGTTGTTTTTGTTCTTTTCTTAATGGGACTGTTTTCCATTTTGTTCTAATGAAATAAAAAAAAATTAGAAATATTCAAACAACAGTTGTTTGTATTTATGTTTGTTATTTTTGCATTGAATGTTACTGCTGTTTGTTGTTGTTGGTGTTGGTGGTGGAGGGGTGATGACGATGACGATGATGATGATCACAACGATGATGGTTGTGGTAGTAG
>NC_069002.1:7060798-7061459 GCF_001194135.2 Octopus bimaculoides | reverse complement strand
GGTGGTGGTGGTGGTGGTGGCGGTGGTGGTTGTTGTGATGGTAGCGGTTGTGGTAGTCGTGGTTATGTTGGTGATGATCATGGTCATGATGATGATGATGACGATGGTGATGACGATGATGATGACGACGATGATGATGATGATGATAATGTTGATGACGACGAAGATGACGACAACGACAATGATGATAGTGATGATGGTGATGATGACGACGATGATGACGATCCTGAGGGTGATGACGAAGGCAATGATGATGATGATGATGATGCTGACGATGATAATAATAATGTTCTTCAACTATCTGGGAAACAGTGATCGTTGAGGTTATTGTTGTAGTCAATCTTGTTCGTATTATTCTTGATGTTACTGTTATTTTTCTTGTAGCTGTTGCCATTGTTGTTGTTGTTCTTCTTGTTATTGTTGTCGTAGTCGAAGTTGCTGTTTCCATGTCGTCTGAAGAATGTTCTCTTTAACTGGAATTTCGTTTCTTCTCTTGTCTTTTTTTTTTCCCCCCTTCAAACATTTAACATTTAACCAAAACGGACAGTTCCGAACATTCGGGGGTGGCCGAGGATGATGCTATATCACACACAAGCTTTTACATTTAAACACATAGTTACACAAACACACACACACACACACACACACACACACACACACA
>NC_069002.1:7057258-7057950 GCF_001194135.2 Octopus bimaculoides | reverse complement strand
ATATATATATATATATATACATACTTACATACATACATGCAAATATTAAGATTATAGTTGAAGACAAGGTGCCACGCAGTCAGATTGAATCCGGAACCATATGGTATGGAAAACAAGCGTCTTACCACACAGCCATGACTGCGCCTACATATACATACACACATACGTATACACACATACATACATACATACACCCGTACATATAGATGTATGCATATAAGCAGACACACACACACTCACACACTTACACACCCATTATCTGTTTGTGAATGCCTCAAACAATATTGTTGCTTTTTCGCACCTGTACATTTCTCCATCGCTTGCCCTCTCTCTCTCTCTCTCTCTCTCTCTCTCTCTCTCCCTCTCTCTTTCTTCCGTTGTTTTTTTCACTCTCTTTATCTCTTTCTTTCACTTTCCATTCTCTCTCTTTCTTTTCCTTCTTCTCTTTCCCTTCATTCTTTTCTCACATTCTGTAATTAGCAACTCATCAAGGACACCATCCTCCTCTCATTACAAACATTCTCGCACCAAATATTACAACATTCCGACGAGAAATTACCATCGCTATTGGAGAAGACCACTTCGGTTTCTATCTAGCTTACCGATATCCTTAGTAGTAGTAGTAGTAGTAGTAGTAGTAGTAGTAGTAGTAGTAGTAGTAGTAGTAGTAGTAGTAGTAGTAGTAGTAGTAG
>NC_069002.1:7055026-7055841 GCF_001194135.2 Octopus bimaculoides | reverse complement strand
TATATATATATATATATATATATATGTGTGTGTGTGTGTGTGTGTGTGTGTGTGTGTGTGTGTGTGTGTGTGTGTATGCACAGGAGTGGTTATGTGGTAAGTAGCTTGCTTACCAACCACATGACGCCGTGTTCAGTCCCACTGCCTGGCACCTTAGGCAAGTGTCTTCTACTGTAACCTCAGGACGACCAAAGCCTTGTGAGTAGATTTGGTAGACGGAACCTGAAAGGATCTTGTCATATATATCTATATATATAAATGTGCAACATAACTGAGAGCCAATAACGGTATCTGCCCGGATAATATATCCACCCAGAGTCATATATATGTGGGGTGGTATCCACACATAGATACACGCACAACAGAGAAAGAGAGAGACAGGACAAACGTGTTTAAAACGCTTATCGCTTCGCTACGTATATATGTCTCTCTCTCTCTCACTCACTCTCGCTTTCCCTCTCTCTTTCTTCCTCCGTCATCCCTCCCCTCCCTTACTCTCGGCTCCCTATCTTTCCCACCCATTCTCTTCCGCATCTTTTCTTCAATCATACAAGAGTCGGAAAGACGGCAAACATGGTTTTCAAACTGGAACAAGGAATTCCAACAGCGTCGTTGCGATTTCTTCGTTCCTGTTGAGTGTTCTGATGAAGAGATTAAAGGCCTTACAACAATCCTCCCCGTTATTCTTCTCTCCTCCCCTGATCCCTGCCCCGTCTCGTCCCTTTTTTATTGACTTCTTTTTGCCATTACTAGTTAGTTTGAGTTATATATTGAAACATATGAGAATAATAAAAATAAAAATAATAATTATATAT
>NC_069002.1:7053678-7054684 GCF_001194135.2 Octopus bimaculoides | reverse complement strand
TATATATATATATATATATATATATATATGTCTGTGTATATATGTAGATGGGCACAGGAGTAGTTGTGTCGTAAGAAGCTTGCTTCCCAATCATATGGTTCCGAGTTCAGTCTCAATGCGTGGCACTTCGGGAAAGTGTCTATATATAGTGCCTCTCAGTGTAGTGTTGTTTGGGACAATATATCGCAGGAAGATCTGATGTGGTACAGGGTGTATATTGTAGTATTCTTTTCTTTTCTACTCTAGGGGAAAAGGCCTGAAATTTCTGGAGAGGGGGCCAGTCGATTAGATCGACCCCAGTACGCAACTGATACTTAATGTTTCGACCCCGAAAGGATGAAAGGCAAAGTCGACCTCGGCAGAATTTGAACTCGGAACGTAAAGACAGACGAAATACCGCTAAGCCTTTCGCCCGGCATGCTAATAATGTTCGCCTTCACTGCCTTCGCTTGCCTTGTATATTGTTGTATATTGTAGCACGATATAGTATCGTGTGATGTGATGTGGTGATGTTAAACATCTACAATTATAGTATTTGAGGCGAGTTCCATTTATCACATCACGATAAATTTCACCCCAGTATTGAAAGTCCTATCATTCTATAAACAGCTAAGTTGTCATAATTAATCCCACGTTAACATCGAAGCGATGACAAGTTAAAAGGATGGGATGGTGTATCCTTTTCAAGAAGACGAGTAACCTCAGTACCGAAGCCAGTTATTCGGGGGCTTACCACAGATATTTCCGTCAAACAACACTGTTATCGCTCGAAGAAATTCTTGGGTTTCGGCAGCGAAAATTCTTCACAGAAGACAAGAATCGCGATTATTTCATCACGAAAAAAAAAAATAAGTCGTGTGACTTGTATCCATTATTATCTTCTTGTTATCACCTCCACCACCACCACCACTACTACTACTACTACTACTACTACTACTACTACTACTACTACTACTACTACTACTACTACTACTACTACTACTACTACTACTACTACTACTACTAC
>NC_069002.1:7051593-7052950 GCF_001194135.2 Octopus bimaculoides | reverse complement strand
ATATATATATATATATATATATATATATATATATAATATATATACACACACACAAACACACCCATATGCATATATCCATGAATTGTTCAAGGTCACTACGCCGTCTAAATAAAAAGTGATAACACGAGTTTTGGGATAAATTTGTACAGATAACTCGCTAAGTTGATAGCTAGCTAGCTACCTAGATAGATGGATAGATAGATAGATAGATAGATAGATAGATAGATAGATAGATAGATAGATAGATAGATAGATAGATAGATAGATTAGCTCAAATGCAAAAACAAATGTACACATGCACACACAAACACACAATCACATACATACTCGCAGTATCTCAGCAGGAGTGATTGTCTGGCACGCAGAGCCTCCCATACTGATGCCTTATATATCTGAACAACACAGCATGGGCTTGAATCAAGCATATAAGTTTCTCGTGTACGGCTAATTTAGCAACAAACACTGGGCAATTATGAACAGTTTACGCGACTTCTTCGCCAATTATATGGATGCACGATAATGTCAAATTGGAAAATGCTAAAACGTAGAACATATGTAAAACAGAATGTTCAACATATTGTTTATATGTTTGTAAATATTGTGGATGTATATGCAAAGGGGCAAGTATGTATGTGTATGTGCATGTGTGTGCGTGAGAGTGTGTGTGAATGGGGGTGGTGTAGGGTTGTAATTCTTGTGTTTGTTCTTAAGAAGGTTTACAGATGCCAAATTATTCAAAAGGTTTTTGATTCTTTTGGAATTGGAATCGAATTAACTGTGCTAGCTACTCACCCCTCATGTATTTAAATATTTACATCTATGTATGCGCACGCGTGGTGTGTGTGTGTATGCGTATGAATATAAGAATGTATGGTTTTATAGATGCTCTAATATTTACTTGTCATGAGTCCTCAACACAAAGTAGAGACCTAGGTGACGTACGGGTGAGCATTGGACTTTGTCAACGATACTGAAGCTCATTTCCGGTTTATATATATCTATAAGGATTATAATTATATATATATATACATATATATATTATGTATATGTACATATGCACACACATATTTAATATATACATACATATGCACACACAAGCACACACACATACACACACACACACACACATGCATATATATGTATATATATATATATATATATATATTCATATATCTATCGTTTATATATTACATATAATATATTTCCGCATTTTCATTAATGCATACACACACTGACACACACATGCACACACACATACATACACGCAGACGTGCACATACATACACACACATACACACATACACAGACATACATACACACACACACACACACACACACACACACACACACACACACA
>NC_069002.1:7050651-7051583 GCF_001194135.2 Octopus bimaculoides | reverse complement strand
CATACACACACACACACACACACACACACACACACACACACCCGTCTCCACACCGGGCAGATATTAAACTGGATCCTCATGAGCCGATATAAATCATGCAAGTAGCAGTAGAAAGAAAGCTAACGTTTGGTATTTTCGTTAAGGAAATATTTATTGTACACACATATATTATATACATACATATATATATATATATATATATGTACGTATTTATGTGTATGTATATGTATATATCGCTCGCGCCATTCTGATAAGAGATCACCGCTTTGATATCGTGAAATCTCACCGACATTTTGTCTCGCATTCTCTGTTATAGATTTTTCATTATAAAACCTTCAATCCACACGGATCTCCCTACAAACAATTTTATTTCCCTCATTTTCGGTTATTTGCAATTTCTTTGCTTCCACTGTTATTGTTGTTGTTGTGGTGGTGGTTATCGTTATTATTTATATGGCACTGGTTTTCATGTAGATGTTGATGTTGCGGTCGTTATAAATTTTTATCAACTGGACATCTAAAATTAGGATTTTCGTTCGTGCTAATCTTTTGGAGGGAGGTAGGGTGGAGGCGCGAAATTTGGTGGTGACCCGGCTCCGATAGCTGAATTGTTAGGTACAAGATAGGTATATATGTGTGTGTTTTGTGTGTGTTTGATTGAGTGTGTGTGTGTGTGTGTTTAATGCTCAAATATATACAGGTTAGCACGATGAGTTGGTAGACCAACATATATTTGCATCTGCTGATAGATAGATAGATAGATAGATAGATAGATAGATAGATAGAGTGAGAGAGAGAGGCAGATAGATTGCAAGACAAATAGAGAGAGATACATAGATAAATATATAGATAGATAGGTAGATACACAGACAGACAAACAGACAGATAGATAGATAGATAGATAGATAGATAGATAGATAGATAGATAGATA
>NC_069002.1:7049743-7050253 GCF_001194135.2 Octopus bimaculoides | reverse complement strand
TCTCACCTTCCTCTTCAGGTGATACTTGAAGAAGTTGATGAGAGATTGCCCAGAGAGGAAAGTCTTTGTCTCTAGACCTTTCAGACGCGTCCACCATACACATTCTTTATAGATAGATAGATAGATAGATATCTTTCTTTTATTAGCCACACAGGACTGCACACAGAGGGGACAAATACAACTGTAGAGCTTTTCTTTAAAGATAAAAAAGGTAAAATAAAAATTTAAAAATCCGTTCAAAAGGGATCGGTAGGGGCCAAAAAAAAAGGGGGTATCGTATATCACAGAAAATGTCAATAGCGTAAAATGGGGTAACATTAGGTTTATCCATGGAGAGAAAAGCCTACGGAAAAGACCACGGTAACCTCAGCAGGGAATAGACACATGAGAGCAAAGTGCTCTCTCTCTCTCTCTTTTTCTTTTCTTTAGATAGAGAGATAGATAAAGATAGATAGATAGATAGATAGATAGATAGATAGATAGATAGATAGATAGATAGATAGATAGATA
>NC_069002.1:7046126-7049094 GCF_001194135.2 Octopus bimaculoides | reverse complement strand
AGCTCTTCCTTCCCGTTTAAAGGAAGGAGGCGCGACAACATTCACGATAGACTCGGCTGATAGACCGACTCGTCCCACACGCGATAGCAGTTGTTCGACGTAAGCCCACAGCTCGGAAATGGTGGGACACTGTACGAGTGCGTGCAGAACGGTTTCGTCGCTCTGCCGGCATCTCGGACAGGTCGGCCCCGTGTTTCTCGAGCCATGCCTGTAGAGCTTATCCCGAACGGGTAGTGCTTCTCGATAGCACTGCCAGGCCAGGGATCTCTAGATAGATGGGGAGAGAGTGACAGACAGACAGACAGCTAGATGATCGTGATGATAACAAGAAAAATGAGTTTGATCATGTGATCAATAATGATGGCAATTATGTTCATATTTTTCTTTTTCTGTGTTTTTTTTTTCCTCTTTTTGTTAATGCTGATGTTGTCATTGACTGCTGCTGCTCCTGCGAATGCTGTTTTTGCTGCTGAGGTTGCTGCTGCTGTTTCTGCTGCTGCTGCTGCTGCTGCTACTGTTGCCGAAAGCGCTGCTGACATTGTTTGAGATGAGATGTGTGGCCAGTTGCGTTTATTAATACAATAAAGCCGTCACTTGATGTTTGGAGAGCAATTTCTAAAAGACATCTAGATAAAAAGGTCAACTTTGAGATTTAAGGTTCAAAACGAAGCAGCAGATTTCAACATTAGCTGTAAGGGAGGGGGATGGGACCCGATGGTGCAGGAGAGTAGAAGGACTTTTATAAGATCGAACGATGGCGGAGTAAGGATGTGTGAAATGAAGAGAGAAGCGAGAAGAGAGAGGGGGTGAAATAGAAAGTAGAAGTAAGTAGTGAGAAGGTGAAGAGAAGAGAGGAGGGGGGTTGGTAAAGGTAGAATGTTATAGCAGAAGCGCAGAGTAAGAGTGAGAGGGTGGAAGTCAGAGTAACAGAAGAGAAGGAGGGATTGAAAGAGACACAGAGAAAAAATGAGAATAAGTAAGAGAAAATTGGATCTGTTTGAGGTAATGTCAATGATGATGGAGTCTGTGTATGTGTGTGCGTGTCCGTGTGTGTGGCTCTGGTTGTAGGGGGGTGCATTTGTATATATATATATGTGTGTGTGTGTATATAAACAAATATATATATATATATATATATGTGTGTGTGTATGTATGTATAAATGCATATAAATGATGTAGTCGCATGTTGTACTTTCACAGGTGCAGCGCATTTGCAGAAACAAAATGTGTCCCAGTATAGAATACATATTGCATCTACAACCACCACTGCTACCACCACCATCACTACTACCACCAACATCATCAACACCGCTACCACCACTACCACCACCATTACTACCACTGTTACCACCACCATCACTACTACCACCAACATCATCAACACCGCTACTACCACTACCACCACCATTACTACCACTGCTGCCATCACCATCACTACCTCCACCAACATCATTAACACCACTACCACCACTACCACCACCAGTACCAACGTCATCACTACCTCCACCACCACCAGCAACAACAGCACCAGTACCCATACCACCGCACTCACCATTACATTGACCACGGCTCTACCACCAATAAATCCCCTCATGATGACTTCAAGATAGCGAAAATAGAAAGATTAGTCATCTTAACAGCAACTTACAAACACTAAATATCCGTTAAAACTTAATCTCTGCTTATAATCTCGCTGATTCTCGTTGGATTCACCTACCACCACCACCACCGTCACACATACACACACACACTCCATCAATTCTCAATACACACACACACACACAAACAAACACACAAGCATACATACACAGACACACACTCTAATATATATGGGTGTCACCGTATATTCACTAAAACTGACTAAATCTCGATCTAAACGAGAGTTTGTCACTCATTTTTTTTCCTTACTATATATTAAATGTATTTCGCTTTGACTCAAAACGGTTGAAATTTATAAGTTTTGCCGACATACATCAACTCTATTACAGTATATGATTTTAGTATACACTGACTCTGCGAAAGTAAGATTACCCAGCATGCAGTATACTATAACAGTTTATTTGTCAAACATTCACTAACTATATTGTATTACATCTTCCCGACATCTGCCATAAACAGCACAACAACTACCACCACATTAAAATGTTTTCTGGACATACACTAGTTATACGTTATGTGTTTTCTTCACTAACTATATGACAGTAGTTTCCTGACTTATGCTGACCTTATTATAATACATTTCCGGATATACACTCGCATTATTAATGTGTTTTCTTTATGAAAGCTAATATTGTTTAGAGTACGATGTCCCGACATACACTAACTTTATCATTGTATGTATTTCTGACATAAACTAACTATATTATAGTATGTTTTCCCGACATGCACTAACTAGTAAGTGGATTTGGTAGACGGAAACTCAAAGAAGCCCGTCGTATATGCGTATGTACGTATATCTGTGTCTATGTTTTTGTTTTTTTTATGTTCTCGTTTCTCATTTTGTCTACGTTTTTTTGTTGCTGTCCTGTACCCATATATGTATGTATATATATACATATATATGTGGGTATGTACATGTATGTATGTATGCATATATTTATATATTATTTATATTATTATATGATCGAACGCCACGCATCCTTTTCCAAGTAAGTTTTATCTCTCTCTCGATATATATATATATGTATCGATATGTAATTATAAGACCCAAGGATCTGAGTGTAGGAAGTTCGTAAGCTTCGAGCACACCGTGGATGGTTTATGAAAAAGAAACAACGTTCTGGAAGAATAATAATTTATTGGCGATTGTAGGCTTTTCCCATAGCGAAGTTCAATAAAAAAAAACGCCTTTTGTGTTCCTCATATTCTCTCTCTCTCTCTCTCTCTCTCTCTCTCTCTCTCTCTCTCGCTCCTCTCCTTCTCACGTTCACTTTCTCTATCAATCTATTTAGTTACTTATCTTATAATC
>NC_069002.1:7042983-7045959 GCF_001194135.2 Octopus bimaculoides | reverse complement strand
TATATATATATTTCTCTATCACGTAGATACTCACACTTTCTTTCTATCGATCAATCTAGATCTCTTCTCTGATATTTATCTCTCATCTCTCAAAAAGTCTTTTCTTTTTTTTCTTCTTTTTCCAATTTCCCGTTTCTTCATCCGTCTTCCAGAACCAGTTTATCATCCTCGCCGCACCCTACCCCACTACCCACCCACCGCCGCTACTATTAACACCAATACAAACACTACCACCTACACTACAACATTCAGCCCCAAAGTTACCACCACCATCTGCTACTGGCAACGACGCCACTAACACCAACACTGCTAGCGCTGCAGCTACAAAACAACCACAACCTTCTCCCGTATCTACCACTATATCGCAAACACCGCTACTACTATTACCTAAACTGTATATGCTTCAATAATTACTACAAGCACAACAACCAGCATATTACCGCCATACTACAGTAGTTACTAAAACACGACCGCAAATATTGCAGCACCACCACCTGTACCGTTAGCACCAAGCTCCGTCATGAAATTCACTCCAATCATAGCTATTTCTAGTAGCAACCACTATTACAAACATCCTAAACTAACATTACAACTACCACCATACATACATACACACACACACACACACACACACACACACACACACACACACACACACACTACAGCCATCACAACAAATTACTAATATAAACACTACAACTACCCCTCAGTCACCACTACCAACTACCGCCTAAACAATCACCACAACCGCAGCTATGTCTAGCAGCAACATTGTCATAGGCATCCAACCCCAGATTTTGGCACAAGGCCATCGAGGTCAGGGAGAGGGGTTAAGTCGATTACATCGACTCCAATGTTCAACTGGTACTTAATTTATCGACCCTGAAAGAGATGAAAGGCAAAGTCGACCTCGGTGGAAGTTGAACTCAGAACGTAAAAACGGAGAAAATGCCGCTAAGCATTTTTCCCGACATGCCAACGATTCTACCAGCTCGAAGGCTTTTCCAGCTCCAACATTAAACACGACTACCACTGTAATCACACACATACAGACGCTACTACAACCGCCAGAAAATCTATTATATGCCCTGCAAAACCCACAACACAAACACCACCATCACAGCAGTACCCAGCTATCACAACCTCCACCACCAATAGCTATCACAAAGACTATAACTCTAATTAGAAAGTTTTAACTTTACGACCAAATAATGTTTTGACGTGATTTCATCGTTTTCCTAATTTACGACGCTCTTAAATACATCCATACAATTCGCGATAGATTTTTTTCGCGCCATTCAAAATTTTTGTGGGCAGCCATTTTGTCATTATTACATTATTACATTCTGCTTTATCTACTTACAATAACTCTCCGTACGAAGCAAATAAGATGTATTCTTTAGCCATTATTTTTCGTAGTTAATGCTTTTATGACTATAGAAATATGTTGTTTTTTTTCTTCATGTATATGTGTATAACTATTTATGCGTGTGTGCGTATGTATAAACGTATGCATGAGTACACATATACATATATATACACAAACGCAAACACTCACACACACATATATATACATACGTAAAATGCATAAATACACACAAACATATATCAAAATATCATTATCTATTTATGAATCCTTATCTTCGTATCTCATTATTATTTTGTACTTCCCTTTCTTTCTCTCCACCTCTTCTCTCTCACTCTCTTTCTCTTTCTCTCTATTTGTCCCTATCTCTCTATTTCTCTAACTCTTTATCTTTTTCTATTTCATTCACTTCATATATATATATACATACATACATACATATATATATATATATATATATATATATATACACCTACAAACACACAGATATACATATTCGCACATAATAATAATATAATATCATATAATATTATGTCTGTCTGTTTAAATATATATGTAAATATGAATATAACATTATTATTATCATTATCAAGAAGAGGAGGAGGCCTTACTTGTATAGTCACAAGGCCTGAAATTTTGGGTTAAGGAGATAGTTGATCGCATCAGCTGGTACTTAATTCAGGACCCCGAAAGCATGAAATGCTAAATCAAGGATGAAAAACGAAATCAAGCGCAAAGACGGACGAAATGCCGATAGGCATTTCGTACGGTATACTAACGATTCTGCCACTTCACCGTCTTGGTAATAATAATGATAATAATAATAATAATAATAATAATAAGGCTTTCTGATTTTTGCGGGAGGTCAGCAATTTTGAGGTGTTGCTTAATCGACAACCTTGACCATTGTTCTTGTTTGACTGGGATTTTTTTTTTCTTTTCTTTTTCTTCAAACAACAATGAAAGACAAAGTTAACATCAGCTAGATTTGAACTCCGAAACTAAAACGACAAAATAACTTTAGGCAAAGCATTTCTCCGAGCCCTTCCAGTTCTGCCAATTTCCTTCTCCTTTACTAACAATAACAACAACAACAGCAATGAGGAGATCATTAAAGCAAATCCAATGAGATTTAGTGAAACCTCGGCTCTATAGTGAGGATATATTCCAGGAATTGTAAACACTTCTCTGTTAATTATCTCGCAATAACAGCTTTTTTTTCTTTCTCGAACTTTCTCAATTTCTCCCTCTCTCTCTCTCTTTCTCACCATAAGTGAATGTATATGCGTGCGCACGTATATGGGAGTATATGTGTGTGCGTGTATATGCTTGCAAATATACATACGTACATATGTGTGTATACATATCTACACATATATATAGGTATACATGTATGTACATATATATATATATATACCGATATATATATATGTATATATACATATATATATATACCGATATATATATATGTATATATACATATATATATGTATATACATATATACATGTATGTATATATGTATATATATATATATATGCGTGTATATATAGATGTATAAATTGTATATATGCATATATATATATATATATATATATATATATATATATAT
>NC_069002.1:7042012-7042849 GCF_001194135.2 Octopus bimaculoides | reverse complement strand
ATATATATATATATATATATATATATATATATATATATATATATATATATATATATACATATACGTATGTCTAGGGTTTATATCACTTACCAAGAGATACTCTATTTCAAGTTAGTACTCGGTAAAAACATAATTACTCTGTCATTCTAATTTCAAAACAATCTGCACTACCACCAACACCCTCACCATCAACAACAACAACAACACCAACGACAACAATAACACAAACATTACCGTTACAGACAATCCCAACATCGATGTAACACTACCTTAGAAAATAACAACAACTTGTACCACCACCAACACCATCACCACCACCACCACTACCACCACTACCAACAACAACAACAACACTAACACCAACAACAACAACACTACCAGCACCACTACCAACACCACCACCACTAACAACCTACTAGCTGCCTCCCTCGTTCATCGCTTTATATTTTCATTACCTTTTATCAATGGTGTATCTCTACATATTTAGATTTCTGTGTATACGCATGTATATACGCAAATGTGCATATGTGTGTATGTGCGTGTGTGAGTGTGTCTATGAGTGTGTGTGTGTGTATGTATAAATATATATGTATGTTTGTATGTATGTGCATGTATGTATGTATATATGTGTATATATATGTGTATATATATATATGTATATATTTATACATTACTATGTATATATATAAATAAATATGTAAATATATCTATGAAGGTATATACATACATGTATATAAATATTTATGTATGTATATATATATGTGTATGTATATATATTTATATGGATATATTGATAGATAGGAGCGACATATATATGTGTATATGCATATATATATA
>NC_069002.1:7040411-7042002 GCF_001194135.2 Octopus bimaculoides | reverse complement strand
CAGCCTGAAATATATCGACACATGTCAGAAGCTGGAAATAAAACAGGGTTAACGATATATAACGCTATACATTTAAGCTGAGAAACAGTACTGTAAGTGGTGAATGGACGACAGGAAGTCGTGTCGACGAAACGGAAACGGCCGCCATTTTATGTTTTCGGAAGTCCGTTTGAGTTGAACTCTGACAATTTAAGGCCTCTTCAAATCTATAGTTGACCATTGAACTTTTTTTCCTCTCGGACAATAACAACGGATAATAATACCAAAAGGAAATCACTGAGCCACTTCCAACCTTACAGTTGAATATGAGGTGAGGGTTTGTGAGAGCTTTGCAAAACAGACTAAATGTCATAGTTGGAGGATCATAGTAAGGGGTGAGAGTTGTTTCTTCAGCAATAAAAATACACCCATCCATCTCCTTTTACATTCACATCACCGCTACCAGCACGAAAAATTCCACATTCAACAATCGTGTTGAATTATGGTCTATTCTGTTAAACCTCTATCACCACTCCCGGCCACTGGTTCATGTCTCTTCGACGACAACGACGACAACAACAAGGCACTCGTTTCATACTAATATTTTGTTTCTTTGTTTCTGCGGGTTCTTCTTTTGTTTCATTGTTTATTTTCCCTAATTTTATATTTCCTTTTCTTACTATCTTCCTTCCCGCTCTTTCTTATAAACGGGAACTCCTTCCTGAGTTCGGAGAGATTTTCTGTTTATTTCGGCTCGTAAAAATGCCATTGGATTTGACAGAAAATTTTGCCAAATGCCAATGTTTTGTTAACTCGTGGTGGCTTTTTAAAGACCGTTTGACATGATGGGGGCCACATATATGCTGATCCGGTGCCTTGTTGCTTTAACATCGCTAGCCCAGCGGGGTCAATGACAACAACTTCATTGCTGGAGAGATGCCAAACTCTCAATAGAATGGCAATTGATGTTAAAATAGGACATATATACGATAATTTTACTGTTCGATTTATAACACAATATCATGGGGCTTTTGTGTCATCAGGTAGTCTTCAACATTTTAGCCATAATCACATGGGAGCATATATACTTGCGCACACACGCACACAGATAAATGTGTTTGCATAAGTATACATTAACACGGTCAGACAAACATGTGTGTGTGTGTGTGTGTGTGTGTGTGTGTGTGTGTTTCTTCAGCAATAAGAATACACCTATCCATCTCCTTTTACATACACCTCACCGCTACCACTGCGTGGCACCTTGGGCAAGTGTCTTCTACTATAGTCTCGCACCGACCAAAGCCTTGTGTGTGGATTTGGTAGACGGAAACTGAAAGAAGCCGTCGCATATATGTATTTATATATATATATATATGTGTGTATATGTTTTTGTCTGCATTTGTCCCCCTAACATCGTATATATGTATATATACATGTGTATATGTATATATAAATATCTGTACAAATTTAAATATATAGAGAGATGTGTGTATACACGCATATATATATGTGTGAGTGTGAGTGTGTACGTGTATATATATACACGTACACACTCACACTCACACATATATATATGCTCACACACACATATAAGAAGACACAGAAATCGAGA
>NC_069002.1:7037294-7037991 GCF_001194135.2 Octopus bimaculoides | reverse complement strand
TCTGCATAGCTCCAGGCTAATCACTTGATAAACCACACCTCTTCCTCACCTGACTTCCTCCCTCCCTCCCTCCCCTCCTCTCTCACTCTCTCTCTCATTTTCTCCATCTCTTTGTGCCCCTTGCTCTCCTATTCTTTCTCCTCTTCCTCTCCTCTTCGCCTTTTCCTTTCAACAACTGTAACATACGGTTCAATTAAGACTTTGCATGTAATCCATCAACAGGAATTTGCCGTAGGATAGTGGCTTTGGAATCTCTATAACGATGGCAATTCCATCTAAGCGCCAGCGACACCCCACTCTAACCATAATACTCTCATCATCCTCGCCACCACCACCACCGCCACCACCACCGCCATCATCATCATCATAGCTACCAGCACCACCATCGTCATCAACAGCATCACCACTAGGTCATTCAACAGCTACGTCACCAGCAACACCACCATCCATTGACATCGCCAACACACACCATTGCTATGTACGAGGGTATGCTGAAAAGTTCCTGGCTTTGTGTAAAAGAAAATACAGGAGGATCAGTTGATTATGATTTTATTCAACTTATTCCTCTTCCCAGATTCATACACTGATTGCTGCAGTCCTACAGCGTTACTAAACCCTGTAAACGAACTCGGGATTTAGTGTCTCCAGTCAGGCCCTCTACGATACCCTTACGGCTAGGAACTTCTCAGCACCTCCT
>NC_069002.1:7035854-7036264 GCF_001194135.2 Octopus bimaculoides | reverse complement strand
TATATATATACCTATCTATCTATCTATCTATCTATCTATCTATCTATCTATCTATCTATCTACCTATCTATCTTATTTATCTATTTACACACTCATCAACGTACGTACCCACCTACCTACCTACCTATCCATAGCCCACTTTCTTTCTTCTCATTTCCTTCTCACCGCACTCACCCCACACCCCGTGTCACCCCGTCACGTCTTCCCTCAGTTTCTCATACTCCACCCCACCACCACCACCTTTCACTAATTCCCCCATTTACAGCCACCTTTGCTGACATTGCACAACCATCAACCCACACCCACCCGCACCCCCATACATACACTCCCCCCTCCAAGCACCTAACCACCCAACCAATCAACCAACAAACCAGCTAATTACACTTCGCTAATCTCATCACACTACCGAT
>NC_069002.1:7034028-7035070 GCF_001194135.2 Octopus bimaculoides | reverse complement strand
TATATATAGCTTTTTCCATCCCACATATTTAATTTATTTCTCCTCACATCTTACATCTCCCTCTCCCTCTCCCTCTCTCCCCTCTCTTTCTCTTCCCCTCTCTCTTTTTCTTTCTCTCCCTCTCTCTCTTTCTCTCTCCCCCTCTCTCTCTCCCCATTTTCTCTCTCTCTCTCTTTCTCTCTCGCTCTCATTTCTTCCATATCCAACAAGGAAGGCCCGCCAGGTCCGCAATAAATGGTTTTGACTGCATGGCACCGTCAAATATAGAAAACAGAAGCAGTAATACCAATAATAGGTATTAATAGACCACAATTAATACTTCGAATTAAGCCACACTTTAATACTTATTAACCTTATCTATCTACAGAAATATGCTTCTCATTATTGCTCCGTTCCCTCTGGGGTCGATATAATATGGACGAAGCACTGCGCTAAGTACAGCGCAACAACACAACAACCCGACAACAGCATTCAATTTTCGTCCCTGACGGTTTACGAATTCCGTTAACGCCTCGGGTCGTCGCCTTCGCCACCTATTCCTGCAGGCTCTTGCGTTCAGGGGACACGCAATGTCATTTGTTGCTGGTCAATTCGTTCACCCTTCTCTTCATCGTGAGGCCTCCTCGCGTTCTCACCTTTTATGAAATGGAATTTAAATCAAATGATATTAATGATGATGATGTTGATGATGGTAATGATGATGATGATGATGATGATGATGATGATGATGATGATGATGATGATGATGATGGTGAGGAGGAGGAGGTGGAGGTGGAGGTAGAGGAGGATAAAGTACGAAATTGATGTGTATGCGTGTGTTTGTGAATGTGTGTGTGCTTGTGGATGTGTGTGTGTATGTTACCATTTGACAATCGCATGTGTCTTCACACACACACACACAAACACAAACTCACAAATACACCTATATATATATATATATATATATATATATATATAATCATATTCATAAAAACATATATGTATACACACATATATGTATATATGTACCTACATACCCACAACACACATTTATATATATATA
>NC_069002.1:7031186-7033748 GCF_001194135.2 Octopus bimaculoides | reverse complement strand
AGAGAGAGAGAGAGAGAGAGAGAGAGAGAGAGAGAGAGAGAGATACATATATATATATACATACATACATGCAAAGTGACAAACTCACGATGCACGCATATCCGCAATCACATACAAGTGTGTAGGCACGTATGTATGTATGTATGTATGTATGTATGTATGTATGTATGCATGTATGTGGACATACATGTATATGTGTGTGTATGATGTGTATACATGTATGCATGCATACAAGCATACACAGCTACATATGTATATTATAAATTATTTTGTCGATCACTGGTGAAACAGAACTGCGTGATCTTAATCACGTAGATTGTAGTTGAGAAATCTGTTTACTCTTCCGTTAATGACTTTGGAGAAATGTATGAACGCCACAGCCACACCCGCCCCATCCACAACTCGCATTCGAAGACATAAGAGTCAGTGATTAATAGCTGTTGAGCATCGTTTATTGGAAAAGATTAGTCACCGAGTTGGTCTCAATTTTGTAAGGAAATTGGAGCAAAACCGGGACTTATGACCAGAGGCTTTGGACCGGCCTGTCTCCTTTTCCGGTTCAAATCATATGACTTCGTTTCTTTCTAGAATGACGATGGAAACGGCATGAATATCACATAGTCTCATCTATTGCCTTTTGTTGTAATGAGTCCTTGTGTAAAAGAATGAAATCTACATGGTGGTGTTCTTGTTGTTGTTGCCATTGTTAAGGCGGCGAGCTGGCAGAATCGTTAGCACGCTGGACGAAATGCTTAGCAAAGTCGACCTCGGCGCAATTTGAACTCAGAACGTAACGGCAGACGAAATACCGCTAAGCACTTCGCCCGGCGTGCTAACGATTCTGCCAGCTCACCGCCTTCAAGACTGGATCTATTAACAGGTGTTTTGCCGTTGGTAATAGAGTCATCCAGTAAGCTATAGATGTGTTGTTCGAAGCCCGCCAATAGGACCGTTTACTTTTTTATTTTATTATTTTCTTTTTTCAAACTAGTGTTTATAATATCTACAATATGACTTTAAAGTTGAATATTTTAGCAGTTAATTTATTCGTAATTATTTCCTTGATGTAAAAAAGAGATGGGATTTCATTTACAATTATTAATGTATGTATTTACAATTAATTATGTTGCTCGCCAAAACTTGTTGTACCTCTTTTGCTGCCGGCGATAAACAACATAAAAGTAACAATTATTATATTTCCACATATACATGCGTACATGTGTGTGTGTATGTGTGTGTGTGCGAGAGAGAGGTATGTATGTAGGTATAGACGTGTGTATACTCTCGCACTCACACCCGCACACACACAAACACACACACACACACACACACACACACAACAAACACAGTCGGATAAAGTCTAAATGATTTGCTTTGATATATATATATATATATATATGAAGACATACACTTCCAGCGTACGTTTGTATGTATGTATGTGCACAAATGTGTTTGTGTATGCGTGTGTGAGTGTGTACGCGTGTGTACATGTGTGTGTGCGTCCGTGTACTGTAAAAACAGAGAAGAAAAAGGGAAGATTGGGCTCCCAAAAATGAAAAAAAGGCAAAAAAAAAAATTGTGAAGAAAAAAAAGAAAGAAAGCAAAGCGGAAAAAAAATGGTAAATCTATAATAAGCGCGAAATTATGTTGACAAAATAAGTGTATGATGCTAAAAGAATAGAAGAATGGTGTTATGAAAATAAGGAATCACGTTTGAAATGGTAAAAGGAAGAAGTGGAAGAAAACAAAACGAAAATCGCTTTAAAAGACGATACTCGTGTAAAGAGGCCAAAATAACAGCTTAATGTTAATCCAAAACACATCCCCGTACCACGTATGGGTACGGGTATGTGTGTGCTTTTGCATATATCTGTGTGTGTGTTTCTGTGTATGTTCGTGCGTGTCTGTGTACTTATACGTGTGTAGGTGAATGAGTGTGTTGTGTACGTTTGAAAATATATACATTAAAGAAATCTTTATTCCTTCCATTTTCTTTCTCTTATTCTCTCCCTCTCCCTCTTTCTCTCCTTTCTCCACTTTTTCTCTCTTCTTTTCACTCTCAAACTCTTTCTCTGTCTTTCTCTCCCTTTCTCATTCTTCTCGTTTCTCACTGTATTTGTTGCTTGTCTCTCTTTTTCCCTATCACATTCTCATTCTTTAATCTTTCTCTCTCTCTCTTTCTCTTATTTTATCTCTCTCTCTATCTCTATCTCTCTCTCTATCTATCTATCTCTCTATCTATCTATCTCTCTATCTATCTATCTCTCTATCTATCTATCTCTGGCTCACTCACTTCTCATTCTTCTTCCTTCTGTCTCACTTCTCTCTTCTCACTCTTTCAGTCACTTCTCTCTCTCTCTCTTTATCTCTTCTACTCCAACTTTTCTTCCTCTATCTTTATCCCTTTCTCTCTCTTCTCCCCACTCTTTCTCCCTTTACTTTGTCACTTTTTCGCCCTCTCTCCCTCTCTGTCTCTTTCGTCCTCTCTCTCTCTATCTCTCTCTCTCTCTCACTCTCTCTCTCTCTCTCACTCTCTCTCTCTCTCTCTCTCTCTCTCTCTCT
>NC_069002.1:7028211-7030008 GCF_001194135.2 Octopus bimaculoides | reverse complement strand
TATATATACATATATATGTATATATATATATATATATATACACGCATACACAATTATGTGTGTCTGAGTGAGTGTACTCCTGTGTGGGAGGGTGCATGTATGGTAAATAGACAAACATTTTCTTCACACGTTAACATCTTAATTTACCTAAACGAAGTATCCATATACCGGGAGTGCTGCTTCTCCCTAATTACCACTTAGAGCTATAACCACCAAAGTCAGTGTGAAGGAAGACGCAGAGGTGAGTTCGCATGGGTATGAGATTTCCTTCCTAATCCCCAAGTTTAGCTTGTTTTCTATATACCCAACTTGTTTTCATCCGTGTATCCAAATAGCAGGATCTGTGTAAACACATACTTATTTGATTGTACGCTCCTGAATATGGACCTTTGCGCCCGAAATATATCAAGGTTTATTAAGCTTCGTCTCTGAATTGTTCGTAGCTTTCCTCAATTCCATTATATGAATTTATTATTCTACTTCTTCTGGGTGTTTTTTTTTTTCGATTGAGTCTTGACTCCAGCTAAAACTGGAGGACTCTTACTGTTACCTCGATTCCCGAGATTTCCGAGAGATACGAAGGGGTCCGACGGACCTGATTGACAACGTATAACTGACACGTTTATTATACACGAAAGAATAAAATTACCTTATGGAGAGAAAATACCTTAAAATCGATTTCCTTGTGCGATATGTATATATATGTGTGTGTGTGCGAGCGCGTTTGTGTGCGGAGCATAGTGCTTAGATTATTCGACTCACGATCGTAAGGTTGTGATTTCGAATCCAGGCGCTGCGCTCTGTTCTTGCGTATCTCACGCTATTTCGCATTCCTCCATTCCACTCAGCTGTCAAAAATGAGTTGCAGTTGTTCTTCAAAAGGGCCAGCCTTATCACATTGTTTGTGATGTTGAATCTCCGTGGGCACTAATTAAGGGCACGCGAGCCTGCGCTGTGCTCAGCCACTTATATATACACGTAGCGGTGCTCCAGCATGGCCACTGCCTTTGAGCTAAAACATATAAAAGGAAGAAAATGCATATCTACGACGAGCTTCTTTTAATTTCCGTCTACCAAATCTATCCACAAAGCTTTGGTCGGCCCGATGCTCTAGTAGAAGACAATTGCTCAAGGTACCACGTAGTGGGACTGAACCTTACCTTACAGCCACATCTTTTTATTTTTCTTTTCTTAATTTTAGGCGAAGGAATACATTTTTTTCTGGCGAGATGCGTCTATTTGTTGACTGAACGGACGAACAAATCTGCGAAACTCGGAGTAACAGCGTTATACATCATCAGTTTCCAGCGTAAAATTGAAGCCTGCAACACATATTATACACATTGTCTCGATATATTTGTGTGTCTATGTTCATCTACGTGTGAGTACGCGTGTGTGCATGTGCATGCTTGTACGTTTGTGCATGTGTGTGTGTGTGTGTGTATTTATTTACGTGTGTGTAACGCGCATGTGCGACCGACATGGCGATTATAAGGAAATGAAGATAAACCGAGGTGGATGCCACACACACACATACACGCACATACACACAGACGCACTTACACACATACACACACATACGCGGGCGGGCGCGCACGCGCACGCGCATACATTCTAGGAATCCATATGTTTGTACATCAAAACTACAATTAATGCGGTTTACTCTCTACTATTCATTGCCAATCAACTCTCTCATTCTCTCCTCACTTGCACCCTCTCTCTCTTCTTCCTTTCTCTCCCTCCTTCTTCTCTCACCCGTACTCTCTCTTTCCTCTCTCTCTCACCCCGTATATATAT
>NC_069002.1:7024768-7025350 GCF_001194135.2 Octopus bimaculoides | reverse complement strand
ACATAGCGCCTTTCCACTCCCACTCTTCCCACCAGCTACACTGCACCTCCCTCCTCTCCTCTGTCCTCCCCCCACTCTTGTCCTTTCTTTTTTTTTTTCGCTCTCCGACTTACTGTCTTACATTATAATTTACTTTCCACAAAGTGTGTTAAATCTATTAATATGTTTAAATGATATTCACCTAAATTCTGATATGAGCACATTTATGCATGCATATATATGTGTGTTTGTGTGTGTGTTGTGTTCTGTGATATATATATATATATATATATAAGTATATATACGTACATGATTACATAGCTGAATATGAATGTATATGTGGATATGTGAATATGTGAATATGTGAATATGTGAATATGTGCATATGTGCATATGTGCATATGTGAATATGAATGTATATGTGCATATGTCTGTGCGTATTTAAATACATGTAGGTATGTGTATATCTATGTATCTAGATATCTCTCTATATATGCATGCATATATATATATATATATATATATATATATACATATATATATACATTTATATACTGTATATGTATATATGTATATATATATAAATATATATATATATATATA
>NC_069002.1:7021925-7023908 GCF_001194135.2 Octopus bimaculoides | reverse complement strand
TATATATATGTTGGAGAAGCAACTCAATTGCTAATCCCTGTATATTTATGATGATAAATGGTCTTACCGATAAAGGTTTTTTTCATACTGAACTACTTGGCAAAATTGTTAATTATTAATTCTATTATTAATTGACGATTCCCTGCCCTTATTTCTTGTATATTATATATATATATGTATATATATATATATATATACCTTGTATATATATGTTTGTATTAGTGTGTGTTTGTGTGTGAAGGCGTGTGGCTTAGTGGTTAAGAGGATGCGGCTCATGATCATAAGGTCCTGAATTCAATTCCTGATCACGTGTTGTGTTCTTGAGCAAGTCAATTTATTTCACGTTGCTCTGGTCCACTCAGCTGGCAAAAATGAGTAGTACAGCTATTTCAAAGGGCAGGCCTTGTTACACTCTGTGTCACGCTGTACGTTAAGCGTACACGTGTCTGTGAAATGCTCAGCCACTTGCACGTTAATCTCACGAGCAAGCTGTTCCGTTGATCGTATCAGCTGAGACCCTCGTCGTAACCGACGGAGTGCTCCCTTTTTTTTTTTTAATTGTAACTATACTAATTTATGTTCTTCTCGCCAACACTATTGCAGATGACATCGTTCTAAATGCAGACGTTATTATTGTTGATATTGTAGCTGTTGTTAATATTGATCTTACATCCTTTTGGGGTCGATCAAATTAAAGAAACTAGTGGAACGCTGGGGTTGATGTAATAGACATGTCCCCTCCACCAAACTTTCGGACCTTGTGTTTATTGTAGATATCTTCATGTTGTTATTGTGTCTCGCTGTTTCAGATATTCTATATCTAATCATTAATCGAAATCTGCCATTTTGTTACTTGCGTGTTTGTTTTGTTTTGTTTTAATTTATTTTAAATGCCTTAATGTTTATTATTCTGAAAGCAAACGCCACTTCCGGTTTATCCAAACGCCCAACTTCAAAAGAACGAATATATTGTTTAAAAAGTTTCAGGATATATACATATATGCACATGTTTCTGTGTGAGGGGAGGGTGCCAGCGTGCGTGTGTGTAGATATAGACATATGTATATAGAGATAGACTAATACATGCACATATACATTCGTTTCAAACACACACACATACATATATCTATCTATATGTGTGTGTGTGTGTGTGTTTGTGTATGCACACATACATCGCTGTCCCTATTCTTTTGTTTTTTAATATATGTGTGCGTCTGTATGTGCGGGAATGTGTGTAGATACATCCATATGAATTTATATATATATATATATATATATATATATATATATATATATATATATATATATATATATATATATATATGTCTATGAATATACATACATATATATGTATCTATCTATATATATACACATATATATACATATGTATATATATACATGCGCGTGTTTTATGTATGTATGTATGTATGTATGTATGTATGTATGTATGTACGTATGTATGTATGTACACGCACACAGCATGGTGAGTGTAATTTTTAACTGAAAACTAAAATAAATATATCTAGCTGTGTTTTGTGCCTTCAAAAAAATCCTTTTATCTGTATAACATTGCTAAGCAACAGGAGACTGGCAGTTGTATTGTTCTTGTTGGTGGTGCTGTTGTTGTTGTTGTTGGTAAAACTATTTATAACAGCCACCCCCCCCCACACCCCCACCTCTGCCACCAACGACATCTTACCTTTACGTTATTGCCCTGCCGCTGTCTCATGTGTCAATGTAAGCCGGGTTGAGGGTTAGGGCATAACTGCACGAGTATCAATATGTGCGTGTTTGTATGGCTCTTGTGTGCGTATGCATGAAAATGTGTGTGTGTGTGTGTGTGTGTGTGTGTGTATGTATGTGTGTATGTGTGTGTGTGAGTGTGTGTACATATATATATATGCATATATGTATTTATGTATGTAGATATATATGTATGGATGTAAAGATAGATGGATAGATAGACAGATATATATATATATA
>NC_069002.1:7019730-7020908 GCF_001194135.2 Octopus bimaculoides | reverse complement strand
AAATTAATCATATTGTAACAATCTGGGACTGTTGTGGATATAGTGTTAGGGTGGGGTCGTGGAAGAAACAAAGAAAGTCAGAAAGACAAAAAAGAAACAGAAAGTAAAGAGAGGGCAGCAAAGGAACACCACAGCTGATAAGTCAGTATCTTCGCCTAACTGAAACAAAATACAGATCGTCTTCGACTTACGACCTATCCTTCCGAATGATCGGCTTTACGACGATTGGCGCGCCACCTCCCGGCTGCAATAATAAATAGTCCAGTTGAAATCTAATGGGTGTAATTTCTTGGAAATTAACCCATCTACGAAAGAAGTCAGCTAACAACTGCTTCCTCTAGGTTTGGTTATCGATCCCCACTGTGATCTTCGCGGAGACATCGAGGCGACCTCGTATGTGTTTATAAGACGACTGCTTGAGACTCTGAAATTTTTTGACTAACGCCAGTATAATAGCATAATACAGAACGGTGTGTGTGACTTCTACCTGAGAAAGTACCGTAACAATGCACGTGCATGTGGGTGTGCACGTGTGTTTGTGTATGCATGTGTGCATGTGTATATATGGGTAGGTGTATGCATGTACACTGCTTCTATATGTGTGTATGAGAGATTGTGTATGTATGTGTATATGTTTTGCGAGCACGCACATACGTTTTCTTATATTTGTTTGCCGATTGCCCTGCTTATGTCTGTGTCCATATATGCGTGTGAGTGTACAAGGTTTTATATATGTGTACGTAGGTCTTGTGAGCAGATGCGTGTATAAACTTTCGTAGATTTACTGGTTATTGTGTGTTTCGTTATATATGTTTGTGTGTGTATGTGTGTGTGTATGTATGTGTGCATGTGTGCGTATATATATATATATGTGCTTGTATGTGCGTGAGTGTGTGTGTATATATCTATACGATATATATATATATATATATATATATATATATATATATATATATATATATATATATATATATATATATATATATATATATTGGTATGTGTGTACGTGTGTAAGTATATGTGCTTGTATATGTGTACGTATGCGTGTTCGTGCATGTGTGTGTATGTTTGCGTATGTGTATATATGTGCATGTGCGTATGTGTGTATATATGTGAGTATGTATGGTGTGTGCGAGTGAGTGTATATATATATATATATATATATATATATATATATA
>NC_069002.1:7017589-7019720 GCF_001194135.2 Octopus bimaculoides | reverse complement strand
TGTATATATATATATATATATATATATATATATATATGCTGGTGTGTATGTGTATGTGTGTGTTTATGCAATATTAAGCCGCAATGAAAAATTAAGTCCACCGAAAGGTATTTCTTTCCCCCAAGAGATAACGAAACAGGAAAAGACGCCATGTTTGTCTAATGTAAAACGGCGATGGCGAAACGGTATCATGTTATTCCCTGAAGAACAAGGAAATAAGACAGGAAGACATTAAATAGCTAAGTAAATTACACAACAGCAACAACAACTTGGTCTTCTCAAGAGAAATTTTCAAACGAACACCTAACAATACAAGGAGGAACAACTGTTTAAATATGTTCCTTGTGCTTGGCTACAAGACACTGGTAGCCAGATGGTTCGACAAACAACTGAAATACCAGATGAATATCCGAGAAGTAATGACGCATCAGCTGCTGGATTTGCTAGAAATAGCAACCAAATATTATATATATATATATATATATATATATATTATTTTGCTTAAAAGAGTTCCAACACTGTCTGTTTTTTATGTTTTATTTATATTCCTGCAGAACTAATGTGGGGTATAGAATATGGAATATACAATATATAATATAATATACAATATATAATATAAAATAAAATAAAAATGGATGGCACCATGAAATAAAGTATTGAATGTAGATGAAATATTGAGTGTTCAATATAAAGGATCAAATATATAAATATATAAATATAAATATATATATATAAAGGCGACTCGAGTTTCAGGGCTATTTCCCTTCGTCATGGCCGGTATGACAGTCTTTATATATATATATATATATATATATATATATGTATGTATATTTACGTGTCTGCGTTTGTGTATGTATATATGTATGTGTATGCGGGATGTTTGTCTCCATAAGAATTAAGAGTCCATAATTCAAGACAAAAATATACTAACATATCGGTCAGAAGAGTGAGCATATTATTAATGGAAGTGTACAGTATTATATATCCATTACGGCCGAGTCGTCGCAACGGCAATCTCTGATGAGTGCAGGGTTACATAATCGGATCGTTACGTAACACTCCGTTGAACCCCTAGTGCGAAACCGATTGATAATATTGGCCGTAATGAATATAAAATACTGTACACTTCGATTAATATATATGTGTGTGTGTGTGTGTGTGTGTGTGTGCGCGTACGTGTGTGTGTGTGTACGTGTGTGTGTGTGTGTGTATGTATATGTATGTATCTGCATGTATGTATATATATTGGTTTGACATTTTGGCACAAGGCCAGTAAGTTCGAAGGAGGGGCTAAGCCACTTACATCGACGCCGGTGTTCAATTAGTAATTATTTCTTCGACCTCGGAGTATTTATAAGAGAATACGAACTTACCGTAATTTGAACTCAGAACGTAAAGCCGTACGAAATGCCGCTATGCATTTTGACCGGCATGTTATACATACATACATACATACATGCGTGCGCGTATTTGTGTGTGTGAAGAATAGTAGAAGAAGAAGAGGAAGAAGAAGAAGAAGAAGAAGAAGAAGAAGAAGAAGAAGAAGAAGAAGAAGAAGAAGAAGAAGAAGAAGAAGAAGAACAACAACAACAACAACAACAACAACAACAACAACAACAGTAACAGCGGCAACAACGGCTACATCACCAACAATACAAACAGCATCAACAGCACAACCAACAACAACATCAACGAAAGCAACAACAATAACAACAACATCGACACCAACGACGCCACTCCTCAGCAAAAATTCTTTCTTTGACATGTGGCCATTAGGTAGGATATTTATGCAATACGGAGATTACGAGAGAGAGGGAGCGACAGGCAAAGACGGACACAGAGGTAAAGAGGTAGAGAGAGAGAGAGAAAGAAAGAAAAGAGACAGGTGAGAGAGAAGTGAGAAGGAGAGTTTGAAAGCGAGGGGAGAGAGACAGAGAGAGAAACTGCCAGTTGTCTGAGATATTAAGGTAGATCCTTCCAGTTAAGGTGTCCTAAAAATGGCTGCCAGTCAGGATCATCGCCTTTTCATTCTATGACGGTTTAGTACACCATACACACACACACACACACACATTCATATATACATACATACACAGGCACACACACACACACACACACATATATATATACA
>NC_069002.1:7015765-7017330 GCF_001194135.2 Octopus bimaculoides | reverse complement strand
TATATATGTATGTATAGAGAGAGAGGGAGAGAGAGAGAGAGAGATGCATATATATATATATATATTATATACGCTTGTGTGTGAGTGTTTGTGTCAGAACATACGAATCTTACGATCATTTAACAATATAATAGTAACGATGTTGTTAGTGTTATAAGTATTGAAGATGTTGCTGATAGTGGTGGTGGTGGCGGTGGTGTTGGTGGTGGTAGTTTGGTCTGTGATGCCATGGACTCTCCCAAGTAGTTCCAATGACATCAGAATTAATTAGATTCCGACTATTAACAACATGCAAAAGATAGATTGCTAATAAAATTAAAATTATGACATTATACCAAGCTAAAAAGAGGAATCTCTGAACGTACTAAAGTTTTTCAACACCAAATATCTAACAAAAAAAAATGCTTACTAGCACATTTGGTTGCACTCGAACACAACTCAATAAACGACAAAGTAACCGAGATGTGAGTTGCCCTAACAGCCTACCCAGTATAATCTTCCATGATATATTTCTTCCAACAATAGTGCTTCTGTGGCATTTTTTTACATACCATGCTATGTTGTTTTCTTCTGCTCTAACGCTGTGTTCGCATCCAATCAGTCCTCTTTCCCCTTTTGTTTTCTTTGTACATTCAGTCTGTCTGTGTCACTTTTTGGGGTGGAGTATCCCATATCTAGTCAGTAACTTCCTTGTCTTTCTATCTAACCTATTTAGTTCATCTACTGTCCATACGATTAGCCCTGTTCCATATCTAAAGACTGAAACCACTCATTTGTTGATAGCTTCAATCTTATTCCGTCCGTTTAATTTCGACTTAAGGATCAATCTCAGTCTGCGCAAGTACGTGACCTTAAATTTTTCTGTCATTTCTTTCTCCATGAATTTATCCATTTCCAATATCCCCAAGTACTTACAGTCCGTCTCTTCTATCTGCTTCATAACCTCCCCCTAGCCCATCCATTATTATTATTATTATTATTATTATTATTATTATTATTATTATTATTATTATTATTATTATTATTATTATCATCATCATTATTATTATTAAAGCGGCGAGCTGGCAGAATTGTTAGCACTCCGGGCTAAATGCTTAGCGATATTTCGTCGGTCGCTACATTCTGAGTTCAAATTCCACCGATGTCGACTTTGCCTTTCAACCTTTCGGGAGACGATAAATTAAGTACCAGTTGCGTACTAGGGTCGATCTAATCGCCTGGCCCTCTCCCCAAAAATGTCGGGCCTTGTGCCTAGAGTAGAAAAGATTATCATTATTATTATCATTATCATCATCATCATCATCATTATTATTATTATTATTATTATTATTATTTGTTATCTTCGTGTTTACAACGACGACGATAACAACGATGATGTGGACGTTCATGACGATGGAGACGAGGACGACGACGACGACGAGAATGACGATTAAAATCATCAAGACAACGACGGCGATGACGATAATGATGAAGATAGTTGTGATGATGATGATGACGGCGACGACGACGATGGAAGATTGAAGGATCAATCCCCCACCCCACCGCAACCACCCTTCTAAAACCTG
>NC_069002.1:7014182-7015199 GCF_001194135.2 Octopus bimaculoides | reverse complement strand
TATATATATATATATATATGTATATATCCTGGAGAGTGACGAGGGAACGTAACGTCTCGAGGTGAGGCGAGGCAAGGCGAATGTTATGCAGTGTCGTAGAGTCGAACGATGGAGGAAGAAAAAGAAAAAAAATGGATGGAAGGAAGGAAGAAAGGAAGGCAGGAAGGAAAAGGAAACCCGTGTCTTTTTGGTTTTTAACCAGTAAATCTGGCTTGCTATCCACCAAAGCCATCTATTAAATGTCAAAGCATTGAAGAAAACACTCTGAAACATCGGCAGAGGGTGCCAGAAGTTTGACAGCTGTGAATCTATTCCTCTAAACGCTAGGATTTTCGCAATCCTATTACGATTATTGGCGCTCTGCTAGGCCAATCACCTAGCTACATTCCTTAAACCATTCTTTCGTGAGAGCTAAAATCTGCCTAACGACCAACTGGTGGGTTTTTTTTGTTTTGATTTTTCCTGTTTTGTTCTGCATTTTGTTTTCGTTTTTTTTTTTTATGGAGGAAGTTGTTGTTTTTCGTTTTTCGAGTCTTTTCTTTTTTCTTCTTCTTCTTCCAATTGTTTTTAATTTTATTGCATTTTATTTTGGCTGTGTGTGTTTTTTTTTGCTTGGCATTCGTTTGTTTCTTTTAGGTGGGGTGTCATACTACTACAGCTTTTACTACTACTACTACTTCTACTACTACTACTACTACTACTACTACTACTACTACTACTACTAGTAGTAGTAGTAGTAGTAGTAGTAGTAGTAGTAGTAATAGTAGTCGTAGTTATTGTTCTCATTATTGGAGATCGTATGTATTACTATTATTTTTATTGTTGTTAATAATCTTAATAATAATGGTAACAGTGGTGGTGGTGGTGGTGGCGGCGGCGGCGGCGGTGGTGGTGGTGGTGGTGGTGGTGACGCCGCTGAGGATGTGATATACTCACTATATTTCTCTTCATAGCTCCTTTCATCTCTCTCTTTTTCTCTCTCTATATATATGTGTGTGTGTGTGTGTGTGTGTGTAT
>NC_069002.1:7012619-7013981 GCF_001194135.2 Octopus bimaculoides | reverse complement strand
ATATATATATATATATATATATATATATATACATAAATATATATATATATATATATACATAAATATATATATATATATGCATACATACGCACATACATACATACACATGCATGCATTCTCACGTACATACATACATATGCATGTATATGCACCGATATACACGTGCATGCATATATGTGACTTTTTCTATTCAGTAATGTAACGTCAACTTAAGTCACATGTCACTAATCACGTCACAGAAGTCAATTGTCGTTACGTCACATCCCTCTGCACGCCACGCCGCGGATGAGACGACGAGAATAATTTCATAGGAATACAATAATATAAGAACGTAAAACAATCATGAAATAACAGAATGGCAGAATAACAGAATAGAATAGAAGTGCTGCTTTCTGGGTTTATTCCCAGAAGGCTTACTTGCCAAATTCTTCACCAAAACCTTGGACAAGTCATTGCTACCCGTTACATCATATTATATGTTCATATTTTACACCTAACTCACGGCTTATCTTGTTTGCGTTTAAAAGGGTGTAAAAGCTTGCAGCAAGCAGGTGTAACTGTGTGGTAAGTAGCTTGGTTCCAAACCACATAGTTCTGAGTTCAGTCCCACTGCTTGGCACCTTGGACAAGTGTTTTCTACTATAGCCTTGTGGGTGGATTTGGTAGCGGGAAATTGAATGAAGCCCGTCATAAATATATATATATGGGTAGGTGGGTGTTTATGTGTGCATGTGTATATGTGCATGTGTGTGTGTGTGTGTGTCTTTGTGTCTATTTGTCCCCACAACCTCTTCACAACCGGTGGTGGTATGTTTACATCCCCGTAACTTAACGGTTCTGTAAAAGTGACTGATAAGATAAGTGCTGAGGTTAATCCATTCGACTAAAAATATTTTTCAATGTGGTGCCCCAGCATGGCCGTAGTCTATTGACTGAAACAAGTAAAAGATAAACGATGAAAGATATATATGTGTGTATATATAAAATACTTTATAATTATATACATATTTATAACAAGGGATCAGCTTTATGCCTCACCACGCACTGCTAGAAATAGACGTTAACGTTCTTATTACCACCTTAAAAATCTCCGAGAAGATGGTAATAGGGACGTAATGTCTATTTCTAGCAGTGCGTGGTGAGGCATAAAGCTGATCCCTTTTTAGAATTATGTGTATAATTATAAAATATTTTGTAAAATTTACCTATAAAGTTTTTTTATTTTCGCACTGGCTCTCGACGGAAAAAATATGGGTGTCAGTAGAAATACGACTCAAACCTAAGCGTAGTGACACCCACTTTTTTTGGTCTAGGGCTTACATGCCCCAATATATGACTTTTTTGGGGTATTTTAAGTGATAC
>NC_069002.1:7011308-7012186 GCF_001194135.2 Octopus bimaculoides | reverse complement strand
TATATATATATATATATATATATATATATCAAACATATTGTTTGTCACTTCGGTTCTGTCATCTGGATGAGTAATATTCCGTACAATATAGTAATACATTTAGATGAGTAATACAATTGTCTTATTAGTGGAGTATCTAACGCGTACAACATAAAACGACTGTCTCTCTCTCCCTCGCTTTCCCTCTCTCTCTCTCTCTCTTCCATCATCATCATCATCATTGTCATCACTATACACTCTGCCCTGCAGCATTACCTTTCTATATACATTTCTATATTTCCATTATTCTATTTGTCTATTAACAATGTTTCAATATTGTTCCTTTCGTTGGAATTCTTATTAATCTTCCTGTTGTTGTTGTTGTTGTTGTTGTTGTTGTTGTTGTTGTTGTTGTTGTTGTTGGTGTTGTTGTTGCTGCTGCTGCTGCTGCTACTGTGGTGGTGGTGGCAGTGTTGACGGTAAGGGTGGTGTTGGTGATGATGGTGGTGGAGGAGGTGGTAGTAGTGGTGGTGGTCTTGCTGTTGCTGCTGGTACTATAAGTAGTATTGATGATGATTGTGATGGTGGTCGTGCTGGAATGGTGATGATGGCGGTGAGGGTTGGTAGTCGTGGTCGTGGTGGTGGTCATGCCGGTGATCGTTGTAGGGGAAGTGGTGGCCGTCAGTTTAGACATACGTTTTCGTCATAACCGCAGCTCTTCTGCTGAGATGCTATGATTAATTTTTCATTTTTCTTTTATTTAGTCTTGTTTTTCTTTGATTGTTCTTGTTGTTCTTGTTGGAGTTGCAATGCTTTTGTTTAATTTCAATTTATTTCTTTACACACACACACACACACACACACACACACACACACACACACACACACACACACACACA
>NC_069002.1:7009354-7010581 GCF_001194135.2 Octopus bimaculoides | reverse complement strand
GTGTGTGTGTGTGTGTGTGTGTGTGTGTGTGTGTGTGGATAGCGTTTATTGTGACTGTGTACATTTGTGCCTATCCGTCATTCTAGTACACACACACACTGCCGATGACATGATTGGACCGAGTGATGCGTTGTGTTCTTGAGCAAAACACTTCATTTCACGTTTCTCCAGTTCACTCAGTGTGGCTTAGTGGTTAGGAGTGTTGGACTCATGGTCGTAAGATTGTGGTTTCGATTTTTGGACCGGGAAACACGTTGTATTCTTGAGCAAAACACGTCATTTCACATTGCTCCAGTCCACTCAGCTGGCAAAAATCGAGTCATCCTGCAACAGACTGGCGTTCCGTCCAGGTGGGGAATTCATATGCCATAGAAACCGGGAAACTGGCCCTTATGTGTTTGTATGACTCGAGAAAGAAACTTTACTGTTAGCTTTATCGACTCAGAAAGGATGAAAGACAAAGTGGACCCTGGCGGAATTTGAACTCAGAGTGCTAACGACTTTGCCAGCACGCCGCCATTCCTATGACCATAATATCGATTTCAAATTTTGGCTCAAAGCCAGCAGGTTTGAGAAAGGGGCTAAAATCGATTACCTCGACCCCAGTATTTAACTGGTACTTATTCTATTGAGCTTGAAAGGATGAAAGGCAAAGTGGACCCTGGCGGAATTTGAACTCAGAACGTGCTAACGACATTGCCTTCCTATAATAATAATGTTAAATGAAACTATATGAGTCTGGTGACTACAGATATGTAGGCACGTGGGTACGTTAATATATGTGCACGTATGACTGCATGTTATTGTTTATTAGAGTATGCATGTGCACGGGCGTGCGTGCGTGTGTGTGTGTGTGTGTGTGTGAGTCAGTTGAATATGAGTAGGGTGAGGAAAGATGGTGACACAATTTTCAAACGTATAAACTTAGAGAATATTAACGAATATTAGAAAAGAAAATGATTACCTGAAATGCAACAAATAATAATGATAAACATAACTATATATAACGTAATATGATATATAATATAATGTAATATAATCTAATATGATATACTGTAATGTAATATGTAATGGTAGAATAAACTGGTAAAAGAATAGAAAAGTGAAATATAAACAAAAGATATATATATATATATACAATAAATTTACATGTATAGGTTTGTACAAGATATATGCGGATATATATATGTATATGTACCTTGTATATATATATATATATATATATAT
>NC_069002.1:7004530-7007360 GCF_001194135.2 Octopus bimaculoides | reverse complement strand
TATATATACATACACATGTGTATACATACATACACATATATATATATATATATATATATATATATATACATACATACATATATGCATACATATATGTATACAGCAATATCATTCAATGTTTAATAAAAAGGCAATTGTTTTCTAACCTCTAGACATAATAATAATAATTATAATAATAATAATAATAATTACTATCATTATTATTATTATTATTGTTGTTGTTGTTGTTGTTGTCGTCTCTATTATTATCATCCTCGTCATGATCATCATTTCATCGATATTATTTTTATTATTATTTCTATCATAAGCACAAGGCCACAAATTAAAAATTAGGTTTAGTCAATTAAATCTGCCCCAATACTTCAATTATTGACCCCTTCCAAAGATGAAAGGCAACGTTGCATTTGAGCTCACACCCTAAAGTAACATGACTAAACATGGTTAGACATTTCTATCCAGTGCTTTAGCCTAACATGGACCCATTATTTCGAACTCAAGTTCGTTAAGGCCGTTGCTGTACTTTGTTCAGTAATAAGTATTTTTAATTACACTCCGTCTACCAAATCCACCCACAAGACTTTGATGAGCCTGTGGTTATAATAGTAGACACTTGCACAATGTACCACGCAGTGGGACTGAACCTTGAACCTTGTAGTTGGGAAGCAAACTTCCTACCACATAGCCACACCTGCGCCTGTTTAAATTGTTGTTGGCACTCCGTCGCTTACGACGTCGAGGGTTCCAGTTGATCCGATCAACGGAACAGCCTGCTCGTGAAATTAACATGCAAGTGGCTGAGCACTCCACAGACACGTGTACCCTTAACGTAGTTCTCAGGGATATTCAGTGTGACACAGTGTAACAAGGCTGACCCTTTGAATTACAGGGACAACAGAAACAGGAAGTAAGAGTGAGAGAAAGTTGTGGTGGAAGAGTACAGCAGAGTTCGCCACCATCCCCTGCCGGAGCCTTGTGGAGCTTTAGGTGTTTTCGCTCAATAAACACTCACAACGCCCGGTCTGGGAATCGAAACCGCGATCCTATGACCGCGAGTCCGCTGCCCTAACCACTGGGCCATTACGCCTCCACGCCTGTTTAAATATAGCTAGTTTAAACATGCACTCTAAAGATGAAGATAACAACCTTGAGAATTATAATTTTGTTATTAACAGCTCCTTGTTCGAATTCGATCCGGTAATATATTAACAACTAGAATTAAAATACCTGATGAGATCTTGTAACCACAGTCACTGAAACGTAGTGTAAATATAAGAATTTTAAATATACAGTCTACAGATTAACATTTATAGACGAGCTTAAATTAAAAACGATGTTGAGAAAAAAGAGCTGATTAGCTGGCAAGTCGATAAAGGCGAAGAATAGCAAGATATCAAAACGAGCGGGAATATATCTGATGGAGGTCTACAATCCTAAAAAGCGAGACTAACACAAAATATTAGTTGTAGGACTAAACACTGTTGCTGTATGCGCAATGGACATTGACAAAATGGATCCAGATACGCAGATCTGGACAGAGAAATACCGAATATATTGAAACACGGAGATAGAAACTGTCCATTGGATGATCGGTGAGAAAAAACCCGGAGGCAATGGTGGTGATTGGGGGGAGGGGCATTTCACTAATGATCATTAAGGGGATGATGATGATCTTCATGATGACAATGACAACGGCGGTGGTCGTGGTGACTATGGGGATGGTAGGAATAATGACGACGATTATGGTGGTGGTGGTGGTGGTGGTGAGGGTGGTTGTGATGGTGGTAGTGGTGGTGGATAGGGGGTGGTGTTGGAGATGATACTAATGATAATAATGATGGCAATGATGATGACGGCGACGAAGGGGAGGAGGGAGATGATGACGACGACGATGATGATGATGATGATGATGATGATGATGATGATATGATGATGGTGGTGATGATGATGATGATGATGATGATGATGATGACGAGGATGGTGATGATGATGATGATGATGATGATGATGATGATGATGATGACGAGGATGATGACGATGAGGAGGAAGAGGAGGAGGAGGAGGGATTTTGAAACTTTGAAAACAACAGAAAGAAAGAAAGAAAGAACGACATCGAATAAAGAAGAGATTAAGAATGAATGAAAAGAAGATATTGATGAGGGATGTGTAGGGGTGTTAAGTGTGTGTGTGTGTGGGGGGGGGGGTAATGGTTGGGGTACTGTATGGAGAATCAGTGCTTATTGTTCGTGGTTCTAACCCCAATCTAGTTGGTAATTACATCCGGGCACTTAATATTTCATTAATAATCTGAACATCTATAGAGTTATTGTCCGGATAGAGAATATAAAGCACAGTTTAGTATCATCGTCATCATCATCATCATCATCACCACCATCATCATCATCATCATCATCATCGTCGTCATCATCATCATCCTCGTCATCATCATCATCATCATCATCAACATCATCATCCTCGTCATCATCGTCATCTCTACCATAGACAGTAACGCTACTTCCAGCTACCGACATCAACATTAATTCGATTATCATTGCTACCATCGTCACCGCCACCACCACCACCGCCATCACCATTACGAAAAATACAATCGCCACATCACTATCATCATCATCATCATCACCAAAAACAGTGCCATCTGCACCATTATCCCCCACTAAGGCCCCCATCACCTATTTCCTCACCATCTCCATTAGAGCAATCAACAACACCAATACCATCATAAACCACTATATGCATATATATACAAATATATATATATATTATACATATATATACATACGCACACACATAGACAATACATAGATTATATATA
>NC_069002.1:6999089-7001595 GCF_001194135.2 Octopus bimaculoides | reverse complement strand
ATACTTATATACATAGTTATATATACATAGGTGTCATATGTTTCGTTCTTTAGCCTCGGGGAAGCCCGTATAACACTCTGCTTTTGGCAATGCAGATGACCGTGTGCCGTTAATGAAATCTATTCATTGTGTGAAGCGGTACGTCAAAAGCTACATAATTTAGTTTCGTATTTTTCTTTACAAAAATGGTTGATTGACTTTCTTTCAGAAATTTGACTTCGGAATATGGCATCAACGGAAGTGAAATGGTGATAGTTACATACATACATACATTACGTAGTTGCATACAAACATACATACATACATATACATACATACATACATACATACATACATACATACATATACATACATATATACATGAATACATACATGCATACATACATACATATACATACTTACGTACACATACACTCACACATACTCACACAGTCACATACGCACACGCCCAAACACACACATACACACACACTCACACACACACACACAAAAGGGGGTAGACTCACAGATATATTATATATTCATGTATTCATATCAACAGAAGTGAAATGTTGATAAATAGATACGTATATACAATTAGATAGATAGATAGATAGATAGATAGATAGATAGATAGATAGATAGATAGATAGACAGACAGACACATAGATGCGTATATAAATATATATGCATGCATACTCATATAGATGTGTGTTTGCACATATTTACACATACGCGCACACGCATATATATATATATATATATATATATAATAATTTTTCCAGAGGAAATATGAAAATTTAAAAGTTTATAAACCTTATAATATATATATATATATATATATATATATATGTGTGTGTGTGTGTGTGTGTGTGTGTGTATGTATGTATATATGTATATATCCCCCCCCCCCAGTGATTTCTACTACATAACTTGTGTATACATAGCTTACATCGGGTATAACTTAGAGAGATAACACCCATCCCTTTTCTACATATTGAGCAACGCCATTACTCTGAAGGTATCAGAGTGATATCATCTTTACTACTTACTAAAACCTTAGTCTTTGCTACGATAAACTTAAGGCCTCTCAATTACAGCATTAGCTTCCATTTCTTCAGGTCGAGTAGCCCATCCCGCTCAAAAGGTCCCCGAATAAAGTTTGTTTAAGGATGTTGAGCAAAACACCCATGTTTCCAAAGGTGAATTATTCAAACCCCAAAGAATTCCTCTCAACACATGGCTATGATGCTACCCCACTACTCCTGCTCGTGATCAGAGATGCACATATCGCCAGCCACTGAGGGACATGCTCAACTGGTTAAGGTCAAACACCTGACAAGTAAATCTGTGGTATTGAGCAGAATATTTGCTGTAGCCCATCTTTTTATACCAAGACAAAACAACGTACATGATAACACTTCCAATCAATTAAGATCAAAAGCCATTATTATTATTATTATTATTATTAGTAGTAGTAGTAGTAGTAGTAGTAGTAGTAGTAGTAGTAGTAGTAGTAGTAGAAGCAACAGCAGCATTATTAAGGCGGCGCGCTGGCCGAGTCGTTAGCACGCTGGACAAAAGTGCTTAACGGTATTTCGCCCGTCGCTACGTTCGTTTCTGAGTTCAAATTCCGTCGAGGTCGACTTTGCTTTTACATTCTTTCGGGGTCGATAAATTAAGAGCCATTGAAGCATTGGGGCCGATGTAATCGCCTAGTATCCTCCCTCCATAATTTCAGGCCTTGTGTCTTCAGTAGAAAGGGTTATTATTATTATTATTATTATTATTATTATTATTATTATTATTATCATTATCATCATAATCATAATCACCACCATCATCATCATCATAGATTTAATTCGTTATGCAGAAAGCTATTATTACAGGAGTGTTGGTGGGGGAGAAGGAAAGAAAGGAGTGGTTAAATAAACAAATAAATATTTTTACGGTAACATTAACAATTTACAATAACAACAACAACAACAACAACGAAGACGACGACGACGACGACAACAATACGAATAGCAACAACAACAACAACAATAGAAATTTGGGTAGAGAATACCAGAAAGAAATATTTTGACTTTAATATTTCTTCAAGAAGAACACAAAAGAAAAATAATAATAATAATAATAATAATAAAACCACAAAACCAAACCCAAAAAACAAAAAGAAACACAGACAAAAATTTTAACAAGCGCAACAACAATAGCAACAAAAATAATAATAATAATAATGATAATAATAATAATAATAATAACAATAATACTGGCAAATAGACGTAATAGCTAAAAGAGCAACACAGACAAACACGCACTCACACACACGCACACGTACATGTGTGTGTGTGTGTGTGTGTGTGTGTGTGTGTGTGTATGTGTGTGTACGTGTGTGTGTGTGTACGTGTGTGTGTGTGTGTGTGTGTGTAAGAATTACAAAGCTACGTCAAAGACTTTAGAGGTATTTAAGAAAGCAGTCGGCTTTTTAATCTTTCGGTTTAGAAATAATCCTACCATTATACTT
>NC_069002.1:6997766-6998729 GCF_001194135.2 Octopus bimaculoides | reverse complement strand
GGTGGCGGCGGTGGTGGTGGTGGTGGTGTTTATGTTCGAAATGTTGACGGTAGTTGTTGGTGGTGGTGGTATGATGATGATAATGATGAGGAGGAGGGGGAGGATGACGACGACGATGACAACGACGACGGCGACGATACTAACGATTATGTTGATGACGATGATGATGAAGAAAATGGCGACGACGACGATGACGTCGGCGGCTGTGGTGACGATGACAGCGAAGAAAACATTAGCAAAAACAGCGACAATGCCAACAATCAACAGTGACAACAACCACAACAAAAACAAAAACAAAAAACAACGCCCACAACAACAACAATATCAACAACAATAACAATAACAACAATAATAATCTTGTTAATCCTATCGTCTTGAAAAAATTTCCTTTATTACGCCGCCATTTTAATTCTTTTTCTTATGCCTCTATTTATCGCCATTATTGTTGTGTTAATCGCTATAGTTTTGTTGTTGTCATTATACTCACAGCTGTTGTTGTTTCTGTTGTTGCTTAAAGCTTTATTGTTTCGTTATTACTGTTGTTATTACTGTTCGTTTGTCACTGCTGTTACTTTACAGTTATTATGGTTTTTACATTTTATCATTATTGTCTTGTTATTGTTGTTGTTGTTACTTTTGTGTTTATGACTGTTAGTTGCTTGCTGATGTTGCGCTGGTTGATTTCAGTGTTATAATTGTCGTTGTTATTGTTGTTGTTGTTGTTACTTAATATATATTGTGTTTATTACCGTTACTTTGTTGCTAATATTGTGATGGCTGTTATTGGTTTAAATGTTGTTGTTGTTGTTGTTGTCCTCGTTGTTGTAGTCATTAATCCTGCCATTAATTCAATAAATAACTCCATAATTATCCATATCACACACGAATATACACACACAAATGTATACACCCAGCTACACACACACACACACATACACGAATATATATATATATATATATATA
>NC_069002.1:6996143-6997636 GCF_001194135.2 Octopus bimaculoides | reverse complement strand
TATATATACACGCACACACACCTTTCCACGCACAGAGACTACTTGCACATCCACACACTGCTATTCACATATACACCTATTCAATCGCACATATTTCCAAGCATACACACACGCGCTTGTATAGACACACATAAACACACACACACACATACATGCTCTTAAACACTCGTATATACATACACTTATACACATGTACAAACGAACATTCTACATAAGCACATACATATCCCACATACCTACACTCATCTATACGTCTTCGAACACACATATTTGCATATACACACCTACACACATGCGCAAGTATAGATACATGTTTATACACGCATAAGCAGGTTTATATAGACACAAAACACGTTCATGCATAAACACTTTTTGATTCCTTCATGAATCTACAATTTATGTTATTTGCCTCTTCTCTATCTAGGCTGTGATTTACATCGTGTTGCCATTATACTGAGGAAAATAGCGAAGACCATTCGGTTAGCTTTTCAGAAGCGCGTCTTTGGTTAGCTTTTCAGAAATGCTTTACATACAGTACATACATATATGCGCATACATACATATACGTGTGTTTATGTATGTACATGCATAGATAGATAGATAGATAGATAGATAGATAGATAGATAGATAGATAGATAGATAGATAGATAGATAGATAGATAGATACTCTACCATGCAAACACAACCTGATAGTATTACCTACACAAAATACACCACTAAATTACACCCCACACTTCACACTACCATCCTATACCATCACCACCACTACCACCATTTCCTATACCATCACTCTGTACCATCACTGCCACCAGTGTTACTACCACCACCACCACCAGCACCCTGCGCTACCGCCATCACACGAAACTACTACCAACCTTCACTGCATCCACCCTACACAACCACACTACGCCCCATCACCAGACTACTACAACCTCCACCACCACCACACTTCGCCGTCATCGCACCACCCCACACCGCCACCCACTAATCCGTCTATCGTTTCAACAATTGAAATGTTGAAATGAAAACAGATTAAAATCTTTAAAAAAATATGTTTTCTTCATTTCAAAATATTTTAGTTTACTTTTTCACTTTTCTCATTATTATTCTTTGTTGTTTCAGTTTTTGTTTTTCTTCAATATTTTGCGGGAGGTGGATGTGTAGGGTAGGGTTAGGTGGGGCGTTTTCTTTTATTATTTTGTTTCGTAGTTTTTTCGGAAAGGATTCTGTTTTTTTTTTAAGATTTCAGTTCACTAAATCGACAATAGCGAAGTTCATAGAACAGTTTTATCTGTTTAATTGCTGATACAAGTAAAGAAACAGTTTATAGCAAAGAAACTACTGTTTCGGGATAATAGACCTCATCAGAAAATAATGAGAAAGAGAGTGAGTGAGAATGACGTTGTCACTATCTTTCTCTGTCCCTTATTCTCTCACTCTCTGTCAGTCTCTCTCTCTCTCTCTCTCTCTCTCTCTCTCTCTCTCTCTCTCT
>NC_069002.1:6992914-6995705 GCF_001194135.2 Octopus bimaculoides | reverse complement strand
CACACACACAAACTAAATCTGCTTGTATAACTTTGAAGTTAGATCTCATTGGAGTCAGAAATATTGCTTGAATTTTCTGAATTCTATATCGAGAATGATACGAAATATCAGCCGTTCTCTGATAGGAATACTATGTATATACGTGTATATATATACAAGTGTGTGTGCATCTTTGTACGTGCGTGTGGATTGATATAGGTATATATATATATACATATATATATATATATATATATATATATATGCATATGTAAGTAAATATAAATATGTGTGTGTGTGTGTGAGTGCGTGTGTAAGGTTGTATGTAAATATATGCTTGGAAGCATACATTTAAACATAGATATACATTTACATGCACTGTACAGACATATATATAACATGCATGCATAGATGTGAATGTGTATTTACACTGGTATGTATGCACATGAATGCAAACACGCACGCATACACATACCCATACACACTTATTAACTACAACTATTTCTCTGTGTGTATATGTGTGTATGTATGCTATGTTATATATATATGAATGTATTGTGGGCAATGGTTGTGTGTGTGTGTGTTCATCTATTTGTGTATTCAAGCAGTGACTGAAGAACCTCAAAAAACAAATGATTGATCTTCTTTTCCACAGACGTCAACCGATTGGCTGATGACGATGCTTTGTAAAGATGAAACTAGCCTTTTTTTTTACGGTCCAGGATATAGTCATGTTACGTGATAAAGGAAATATTTCGTTTCACTTCGCTGTATTAAGACCCCTAAATACATAACATACATACATTCATACATGCATACATACATACAGACAGACAGGCAGGCAGATAGGTATGTGCGTGTGCTTGCATGTAAGTGGGCGTTGTGTGTGTGTGTGTGTGTGTGCGTATTTGGGCGGACGCATAGGCATAGTTATGCAGTTAAGAAGCGTGATCTGCAGCCAGGTAAATTTGCGTTCAGTTCCACAGCGTGGTATCTTGGGCGAACGTCTTCTACAATAGCCCGAAGCCGACCAATGCCTTATGAGAAAAGTTTGAAAACAGAAACTGTGAGGAATTCCGTTGCTAATGTATGTGTGGATATATATATATATATTGTTATTGTTATATATATATATTTTATTGACTTAAATTCACTGTATAAAATGCCTTCAGTTTGTTTCTCATACATACTGGGGAAAAAAAATTATATTGGACAACTTATTAAAACTTACTGAAACTTCGTTCGAACTCATGTGACTTATTTCCTCTCCGTCGTTATCTAAGACTTATCAAGTGGATTTGTTGCTACGGCTCTTTGAGACGCTGTAGGTATTAAAATATATGTATTTAATCGCTGCTATTTTTTTTTGGCACACGAAACGTAGTTGGACTACCTTGATATTTGTTTGAAAAACAGAGATTATGACGGTGATAAAATACTGAAAGCAATATTTACTAAGCAAGTTAGCACTATTATACACTATAATTAGACGTAAAATATCATAAAAATTATTAGAATTGGGAATCAAATGTGAAAATATTATTAAGTGGCTGGCAGAAAACTGCCCTTCGGACTGAACCCGAAACAATCTGGCCACAAACCGCGCTTCTGTACAGGGGTATGTTTGTGAGGTCAAGCACACATTCTGCATGCATCGGGCTATGTAGTGACATACCTGAGAGAAGGTGGCCCTCAGGCCATTCGACTGATTCTCGGACTATATATATTTACATATGTAGATATACATGCGTGTATATATGTATATATACACGCAGATATACACACGCACGCACACACACACATACACACACACACTCACACTCACACTCACACACACATACGTTTGCACATATACACAATTACACAACTGTGGCCGCCTTCGTCGTCGTCGACGACTTCGTCTGATGTTATGCAGCAAACAGCCTTGCGGATGAGCTGGCTGGCTGGTTTGTCAGAGGGTATAACGATATGGAGGTCTGGTGATGTGGATGACGTTTAGTAATAATGGGGTGTAGCTATGTACACAAAACGGAAGAGCGCGGTGGAGGGGCAGGATGCGCCGTTACAATAAGTAGTAAAATTATATCTGCTAATGGTGTTGGATACGCCAGTTGCTTGCGTGAGAAACGATAATATTCAAATATTTATTTCGTTTAAGCTTCATATTTTCAAGCGGATATTTTTTCATTAAGTGGGTGGCAAAGTCGCTCAGATATTACGAGAAGAAATCGGACGTTTTGGCAAGGAAACAGCCATATTGGATTACCTTGTATTTTCTCGTTCACAATTTTGTTTTCTGTGCATGTTTTTTTCTTTTTCTTCTTCTAACTCATTTTTTTTTTTTACATTTTTTTCTTTCTCTACGGTTTCTTTTTTCTTTTTTTCTTTTCTTTTTCAGTGGTTGTATATTATTTTATTTTATTGTAGCTAATCGTTTACTTTTGTTTTCTGAATTCTACGTATATTTGATATATAAGTATATATACATACATATGTGTGTGTGTGTGCATGTGTGTATATACAAACATGTGTGTGTGTGTGTGTGTGCATGTGTGTATATACAAATATATATGTGTGTGTGTGTGTGTGTGTGTGTGTGTGTGACTGTGTGTGTATGTATGTATGCATTTATGTATGTATGTATGTATGTATGTATGGATATTCTTCGGATCAGCGAGATTCAAGCAGACAGTCAGATGCATAGATATGGTTCAAACTATATTGGGTAGGATTGTATTATATATGTGTGTGTGTGTGTATGTGTCTATGTCATGTGTGTGTGTCAATGTCATGTGTGTGTGTGTGTGTGTGT
>NC_069002.1:6991494-6992483 GCF_001194135.2 Octopus bimaculoides | reverse complement strand
TGTGTGTGTGTGTGTGTGTGTGTGTAAGCATATGTATGCAGAAACACGCATATAGACAGACAGACAGACAGATAGAAAGATAGATAGACAGACAGACAGATAGATAGATAGATAGATAGATAGATAGATAGATAGATAGATAGATAGATAGATAGATAGATAGATAGATTGATTGATATGCGTTTTATGTATATAAACACAAATTGTAATAATTATATAAAATATCTCCGTTTTTGCAAATAATAATATTAATGTGTATGTGTTTGTGTGTGTGTGTGTGTGTGTGTGTGTGTGTGTGTGTGTGTGTGTGTGTGTGCTTCAAAAATCTGCAACATATGTAGAAACAAGGCAAACATTTAATCGTGTGTTTTAAGAAAACACATCTGTAACCCCATTGTGAACTAGAAAAGACCGTTGTCACTCTACAGATCGTTTTTTTTTTTTTTGTTTTTGTGACTATAAAAAGATATCAATCTGACTAGTTTCAATGTCTTTTAATACCTTATCAGGGATAGCTTACTCACTTCATTTCCGCAGACAGAATGAATGTTTATAGTCATTTAGGAGTATAATTTGGTGATGTCTAAATTTTTCTGCCTGATTTGCATAGCAGTTCAAGCGCTTGCAACGTAAATGAGCCCATTATTAGAACTATACGGCATCGGCACCATCACTACCACAACCATCACCTCCGCCACCACTATCATCACCACAGCCTACACCACCACAAATAATTCCACTACAAGCACTTCGACAACGGTCTCCATATTTGGCTCTATCAACACCATCGCCGCCTTCACCACCACCACCACAGATATCACAAACAACACCACCGCCCTCACAAGCACCACCACCACCACCACCACCACAACAGCAACAACCATCAGCGCTGCCATAACCACCACCATCGCCACCACAACCACGACCTCGTCCACCACAATTACCACCATCACCACCACCAATACCATCTCCGCCGCCACCACCACCAC
>NC_069002.1:6988221-6989243 GCF_001194135.2 Octopus bimaculoides | reverse complement strand
GAGGGAGGGAGGTACTGATGGTAATGTTTGTTGTTTCTTCAGATATTTTAAGTTATGATGTTTGCACCTGGTCCTTCTCTTGTTGACATTTCACTTCAGAATGTTGTAATTGTTATTGTTGCCGTTGTTGATGCTGTTGTTGTTGTTGTTGTTACTGTTGATATTGTTGTTGTTGTTATTGCTGTTGCTGCGGTGGTGATGATGATGGTGGTGGTGGTGGTGATGGTGGTGGTGGTAGTAGTTGAAAGATAGTCGGAATATGTTGGTAGTGCCGTGTTCGTTATGGTCCTGGCATTGCTGATGGCTTCTGTAGTAGTAGTAGTAGTAGTAGTAGTAGTAGTAGTAGTAGTAGTAGTAGTAGTAGTAGTAGTTGTAGTAGTAGTAGTAGTTGTTGTTGCTGTTGTGGGGGGGGGGCAACGGTGGTGGTAGTGATGAGGCGGGTTGGAGGGGCTGCCGCGATGGTATCTCACATGGTGTTGGAAACTTCAGTCAACCGTTGCCCCTCCCCTTTTTTTTTACTCCTTCCTAAGTCCCCTTCTCATACACGAATATATACGGATGCATAGATATACGCATACAGATAAATACACATACATATATACATCATGCATACGCAGTCATTTATACATACATACATACATACATACATACATACGTACATAATCACATGCATATACAATGATATAGGTATACTCAGACACACATACATATATATATTCGCACATACATATACATATGCGCATATATACATACACACGTGCGTACGCAAATGCTCACATATATGTAGACATGCATATATGGATCCGCACGTACGTAACCACATACACAGTCATCAACACACACATACACTCACACATATAGAGATAACCTGTGATACACCTACATACACATATACGTAGCCACATACATCCATGCATATATATATACATACATAATTACGTAGTCCGATGCATACACATACATAAATACAGTGGTAGACTTATATACACGCATATAGATAGATAGATAGAGAGAGAGAGAGA
>NC_069002.1:6983627-6986752 GCF_001194135.2 Octopus bimaculoides | reverse complement strand
CTCTCCTCCTCGTCTATCTCCTCTTCATCTCTCCACCTCTTCTTTTCTCTCGTTCTCTCCTCCCACCACACTCTTGTGTCCCCTACAGTAATCATAATTACCGCCACCACCACAGCCCCACCACCACCGCCACCACCACCCCCTCCCTTCTGATTGTTTATCTCCCTCTTCACGCATCCTGAAATTTGGTTGGAACAAGTCCGAAACATGAAACTTTATGTGACTGAAACCTTGGGTGTTGTTCCGTGTGACTTTGTACACACCTCCTATCTATTAATTATATCTGTGTGCGAGAGAGAGAGAAAAAGAGAGAGAGAAAATGTGAGGGTGGGTGGGTTGCTCTGTGTGTGTGTGTGCGTGTGTGTGTGTTGTAAAAGAGTAATACGGAGAGAAAGAAACACAAAATGGAACATATTCTAAGGTCTCACCCGATTTTGGAAAAGCGTCCATGTGTATACATATACATAGATGTACACAGTTACATAGATACATGCACAAAAATACACAACCACAAACAAATGTCTATATACTCTTTTACTTGTTTCAGTCATTTGAATGCGGCCATGCTGGAGCACCGCCTTTTTAGTCGAGCAAATCGACCCCCAGGACTTATTCTTTGGGGAGCCTAGTACTTATTCTATGGGCCTCTTTTGCCGAACTGCTTATGTTTCGGGGACGTAAACACACCAGCATCGGTTGTCACGCGATGTTGCGGGGACAAACACAGACACACAAGCATATACACACACATATATAAAAGTATATATGTGTGCGTGTGTACGTGTACATATGCATGACTATAATCACTCACACTCGCGCACACACACACAAACATATATAGACGTGTGTATATATATATATATATATATATATATATATATATGTGTGTATATATATATGTATATATGCAAATATATATATATATATATATATATACACATATATACACATATATATATACACATATATATATACACATATATGCGTATATAATTAAAGGGTTCACAACCTTATCACTTCCGGTTGTTTACACATATTTTTGTTTGTTTGCATTAAGAACCGGAAATACATGAAATCGAACCCGTGTCACTGGCATGACAAGTATTCCACTTTGATTCCAAAAATTTTAATCCCTGTTGTTGCTCTGTATTTTTCATTTTCTTCTGTTTTTTTTTTTTGTTTTTTTACCTACTTTCTTTCAAACAAATTTTGCGTATTTTTAAAACACATATTACGGCCATCTTGAATAATTTATGTATATAAATATCAAAAATAGGTATCGGTGTAGACTTTCTCCATGTAACTGACACGGGCGTGTAGTTAAGTTTGTTCAGCCCTAGGTCAGCCACTCCGGCTTCGGAAGACCTATGATCAAAATCCTTCCGCCCAAGACCCAAGACCATCCCGTCGATCTTTCAAGATATGATTTAGTAATTAGGACAACATACACAGGCATGCATTCACACACACATGCATTCATATACACACACACATATAGGCGGTGCTCCAGCATGGCCGCTGTCAAATGACAGAAACAAATGAAAGAATGATACCTACATGTATACACACATATACAAGCATACATACATACATACATACATACATACATACATACATGCATACATACGTGATAGCTGTCCACTCGTGACCGAGAAAGACCCTCACTGACCCTTGTCCATACAAAATTTCAGCCATGCCCGTGCATGAGGCTACTGCAGCAGCAGCCGGCTTCACCCTGGGGTCGCATCCGCGGTTTCCATGCTAGCTACAGGCCCGTCCTACTCGACCGGACTCCAAATAACCGCCTCGCCTTCTGCCTTAAGTAGAAAGAATTATTATTATTATTATCATTATTATTATTATTATTATTATTATTATTATTATTATTATTATCATTATTATTATTATTGGCGTGCTGGGAGACACGTTAGCATGCCGGGCGTAATACTTAGCGGCATTTCGTCTGTTTTTACGTTCTGAGTTCAAATTCCCACCGAGGTCGACTTTGCCTTTCATCCGTTCGGGGTCGATAAATTAAGTACCAGTTGAGTATTGGGATCGATCTAATCGACTGCCCACCTCCCACCAAACTTCTGGCCTTGTTCCTAGAGTAAAAAGGATTTTTTTTTTGTTTTTTTCTTGTTTGTTTTTTTTTATTAATATTAGCTTTTGCTTTGTCTTTGTACAAGTTGACTCCAAGTCTCACCCAGAGACCTCAAGAGACAAGTTGGAAGTTCTTATCATCATCATCATCGTCGTCGTCGTCGTCGACGTCGTCATCATCAGCAGCAGAAGGAATAGTTAAGATTTCTCTACTCTGTTTAATGTGATTTGGATGGGTAACCGTTGGGTAGGAAAGCAACAATGTCTTAATTTATCGGGTGACAGCATAAAACGGAATGGCAGGGTGTTGTGGCTGCAATTGCTAGTCTCCCTCCCTCCACACATCTCCTGTAATAATTTAGCGATTCATCAAATTCTTCAGCTAAAATAAGAAAGATGTTTGTAACGATGATCAAAACCTTCAGTTGCTGACATATTGAGATACACATACACACACGCAAACATGCTCACATACACACATACTTGAACACGCGCATATACACACAAATACACCATATATGAACGCCCTATGCACACATGCACTCATCTACGCACACATACAGGCACACACAGACATATACACAGAAATGGCGCTCACGAACACACTCACTCATACATGCACTCAAACCTATACTCTCTCTCTCTCTCACACACACACACACTCAGACACAAATGCAAAAATCCACATACACACACACATACACACAAACAAACGAACAAACACACGCCTACACACATACTCACACTTATATATACCCATAAAGTCAGATCCAACGGGCAATCAGCGTAAGATACAGAAAATCTTCACTGTTGGCTCCGCAGTAAACAACATTGCTTGGCACGTAACATTATTTTCCGTTTATTTTTTCCTTCATTTTTTTTTTTTTTTGTTACTCGTCTTGATGAAACAACACTGTCCGAAACGTAAAATACCAGTTTGGTCTTTTCTCACTCCATAATTACATACTTCGTAAAATTATCCTTGGTTTTCTTGTTGTTATTGTTGTTGTTGTTGTTGTTGT
>NC_069002.1:6981830-6982778 GCF_001194135.2 Octopus bimaculoides | reverse complement strand
TAGTAGTAGTAGTAGTAGTAGTAGTAGTAGTAAGGAGGCGAGGTGATGACTGAAAAGAAGACGAAGAGGAGAGTAGGAGGTGATGAGCAATTGGAGGAGGAGGTCATATAGTGGATTGGGTCTTTGAGTGGTAAGGAAAAGAGGACTGGTGACCCCTTTCCTTTCCTTTTTTCTTTTTTCTTTAGGTTTTCTTTTTTTTTTTTTGACTAAGTGTTATTATGTACGCTGGGTGTATGACTGTATGGGTGTATGACTGTATGGGTGTATGGAAGAGAGAGATTGCTGGCGGGGTTGCGGGTGGGAGTTGGGGGCTTGTGGATTTGGTGGTTCGGATAGAGAGTCGTGTTAGGAACAATTTAGAAAAATAACCTGTTACAGGATGACTTACACACGAAAACATGAACCCACAAACACACACACACACACACACACACACAGGGTTGGCCAAAAGTCACCTGACAGTAAATGAAAACCATTTAATTCTAAGATTTACTTATGCTTAACCATTGAATGAATTTACTAAAAGCATCTGAATATGAATCATCATGAAAATTGTTCAAAATGAAGTCCTTCTTGAGCAACACATTTTACCATCGGAGTCTATACAGAATTACAGATAGTATTTATGGAACTTTGATCTATCTATCTCTCTCCCTCTCTCTCTCTCTCTCTATATATATATATATATATATATATATATTTGACCGTTGACTGAACACTATTCAATTTTTTTTCTCCGTGTTTTTCTCCTTGTCTCCGTATTCTTTCTGTTGAAGAGCGTAGCTCGAAACGTCAAAGACTTTCCGTATTCCCGAGCGTCATACTAATATATACTTTTGTTATTTACACCACCTGTCCTCGTCTGTTGTTATTATTTGTATATTCTCCCATATATATATATATATATATATATATTCTTTTATTCTTTTATTCTTTTATTCTTTTATT
>NC_069002.1:6972124-6974848 GCF_001194135.2 Octopus bimaculoides | reverse complement strand
TATTACAATTAACATTTTTGCAGTGTTTAGCGACGTGTTTTTTTTATTACCTACCGTTCTAATATTCTGTTTTTTTTTCCTGACAATTCTGGTGTTTGCTTTCTCACGAAGAATTCCTCCACTTAACTCGGTAAGACACCCACCCTCCACTTACCGATTTACGACCGACGCTAATTATATATGTGGGTGTGAGGGTGAGGGGTAGGAGAGTTTGTACGTTTGAGTGTGTACGTGCCTGTATGTTTTTGTGTATGTGTGTGTGTGAGTGTGTGTGTGTGAGTGTGTGTGTGTGTGAGTGTGTGTGTGTGTATGTGTACAAGTACATAAGTTGTGTACTTGTGTGTGTGTGTGTGTGTGTGTGAATGTGGCTGATTGAATATGGATGTATGTACATGTATGAATGTGTTTGAAGAGTAAGCTGATACATATTGTCTAACACACACACACACGCACGCACAGACACACGCACGCACGCACAGACACACGCACAAACATATATATACCTGTGTGTGTGTGTGTGTGTGTGTGTGTGTGTGTGTGTGTGTGTGTGCGTGCGTGTGTGTGTGTGTGCACGCTTGCGACTGGAGAATTTTACTTCGCTGTTTCTATTAATGCTGAAACCGAGAAGTAACAAAAAAAGCGAAGTTTTAATGAAGAGGATAGATAGATAGATAGAAAGAGAGAGAGAGAGAGAGAGAGAGAGAGAGACAGACATACAGACAGACAGACAAACAGGGAGATTCAGCGTGACACAGAGTGTGACAAGGCCAGCCCTTTGAAATAGAGGCACAAGTGAAACAGGAGGTAAGAGTGAGAGAAAGTTGTGGTGAAAGAGTACAGCAGGGTTCACCACCACCCCCTGGCGGAGCCTCGTGGAACTTTAGGCGTTTTCGCTCAATAAACACTCACAACGCCCGGTCTGGGAATCGAAACCGCGATCCTACGACTGCGAGTCCGATGCCTTAACCACTGAGCCATTCCGCCTTCACAGCAGTAGAGTAGTAATAGTAGTACCATCAGCGGCTGTAGTAGTAGTAGTAGTAGTAGTAGTAGTAGTAGTAGTAGTAGTAGTAGTAGTAGTTGCTGTTATTGTTGTTGTTGTAACTAGATCTATTGAGGTTTTGCAGATCAAGATAATCTCTGGGATATTCTCTTGGGAAATGTGCTTTTGTTGTTTTTATTCTTTTTCTCAGCGCTTTTTTTTTAATTATTATTACTATTGTTGTTGTTCTTATAGATGTAGTAGTTATCTTCATTGTTATTTTTGTTGTTGCATTTTTTTAGTCTTTTATCGTCGCTTTTACCATTATTGTGAAGCTATAATAATGTTTGCCCATTCCTCTTGAAGAGCCTCCAATCAGCTCAGCCGTCGAACAGTCCATGTACAAAACCATCAAGCCGTGAAGCCAACCAACCAACCAAACAAACAAACAAATAAACAAACAACAGACTGGACCAGTGGTTTTCAACTGGGATCCATATGATCCCTGAAGGTCCATATAAAGATTGTGGGGAGGGGCACGTAACAAAATAGTAAAATGGGGATCCGCAATAGTATTTTAGGAGCCCCTGAAAATATATTTGCTTTAGATGTATGTATTGGTATGTAAGAAAGGGCCGGGTTTCTTTCTCTAACATTTTACACAATTCAACTTACACAAATAGGGATTTTGAAAGAAGTTTCTATAAAACTAGTTTTTAAACCTCAAATTGCTGTAGGGGTCCACCAGAATGAAACAGTAATCAAAGGACTCCAAAGATTTATAAAAAGGGTTGAGAATTCCAGCTTTAGATGAATGTATTGTTATGTATTGCATGAAACAGCTGAGTTTCTTTCTCTAACGTTTTACATGGTTCAACCTATACAAGTTAACGTGTGATAAACAAAATAGGGATTTTGAAAGAAGTTTCTATAAAACTAGTATTAAAACGTCCAGAAGCTATGGGGGTCCACCAGAATGAAATAGTAATCAAAGGAGTCCATAGATAAAAAAAAAATGGTTGAAAACCCCTGCTTTAAATGTATGTATTGATATGTATTGCAAGAAACAGCTGAGTTTCTTTCTCTAACATTTTACATAGTTCAACCTACACAAGTTGATATGTGAATAACAAAATAGGGATTTTGAAAGAAGTTTCTATAAAACTAGCTTTTAAGCCTCAAATGGCTATGGGGGTCCACTAGAATAAAATGGTAATCAAAGGGGTCCATGCATGCGAAATAGTAAACTAGGGATGAACGGTAGAATTTTTAGAGCCCGTGAAAAAAATTTGTATTAGCTGTATGTATTAGCTGTATGTATTAGCTGTATGTACTGCAAGAAGCAGTTAGGTATTGTTCTCCAATATTTTACATTAGTTCAACCTTCACAAATTAATGTGTGAAGAAATTAAGTAAGAATTTTGGAAGAAGCTTCCATAAGTCTAGTTTTTAACCATCGAATAGCTACGGGGGTCATCAAGATAAAAATGTAATCGAAGCGGTTTATAGATAAAGAATGTGATCGAGAACCCCTTGGATTAGACCAACCGACCAGCCGAACAACCATCCAGCCATCTCGCCCGCCAGCCAGCCAGCCAGCCAACCTGCCAGCCAGTCGTTTCACTTCCTGTCCATTCTTTTGCTTGATTAGTTAAGAAGGGAAGAACACAAAATATGACGCCTGATGCCTGATGACTGTTGTCAGATGGTTAGAATTGTCTAAATAAAGCTCTTGTTTTGAA
>NC_069002.1:6970285-6971295 GCF_001194135.2 Octopus bimaculoides | reverse complement strand
TCTCTCTCTCTCTCTCTCTCTCTCTCTCTCTCTCTCTTTCTCTCTCAGTCATTTATGTTTAATATACAAAATCCGAAATAAATTGGCTAAGAATATCAAAAGGGGAGAATCACGGACTGGTCGTGTACACCAAAACGGAGAGAGAGCGTTGGCTGGCTGACAAAGAAATTGTTTTTAAAAAACAAAAAGAAAGAAATATTAACCTTTTAAAGCGTTTGGGAAACGAACGTGAAATCGTGGAGCGTTAAGAGCCGGTTAGATACTGCAAGGCAATCATTGTGACTTTGTCGTTTATTGAAGTTGGTTCCACCAAATATTTCAATTAAATTCCTAATTAACGTGAGCAAAGCATGGCTATTAACTACTCAGGTGTATCGAATATTAATAGAAGTGAATTTAAAACGATTAGCGGCAAATACACGAGACGCAACGATTACATTTCCACAATGTTATGGGATTCTCCGTCGCACTTTGACTTTGATCTGGTTGTAACGAGGATACGAAAAACGTCATAGAAGACTCACACTGTGCACTTGGAAATCCCACGGAAGATGTACGAAAGGATTAGCAGACACGTTTTCCAAGGAATATTATCATCATCTCTAGCGCAAGTGTATAAGGCATTCATATATTAACCCATTACCTACCAGTGATCTCATATGAAATCACTTAAAAATTACAAATTTCGTAATCATCTGTCAATATTTACACATATCTAACCTTTTTGCTATATCTACTAGGTATATTTCTCTGATATTCAAATGAGGTTTGTTAATTTTTCACCCAATATCTCGCTTATTTCTATTTAAAATGTTATTTTGAAATGTTATTTTGATCATCCCAGCGTGTTTCTAAGGCTGTTTTATGCTAGAAATCAAAGTTTCATAAAAAAAATTCCAGGCAAACAAATAGATAGATAGATAGATAGATAGATAGATAGATAGATAGATAGATAGATAGATAGATAGACAGATAGACAGATAGATAGAGAGAGAGATGTGTTTGTATGC
>NC_069002.1:6966940-6970047 GCF_001194135.2 Octopus bimaculoides | reverse complement strand
TATATATATATATATATATATATATACATATATATATATATATGTATGTATGTATGTATGTATGTATGTATGTATGTATGTATGCATGCATACATCGTTGTGTCTTTACTATGTGTGTTAATGTATGGGTGTCGGAATATTTAAATATGAATATACGGGTAGATATGTTCGCCTAGATATGTCTTTGTCTTTGCCTGTACTTCCGCACGGGTACATGCGTGCATTTGTGTATGTGTGTTTGTTTGTGCGTGTGTGTGTGTGTGTGTGTGTGTAGGTGTGTGCGCGCATGTGTGTGTGTGTTTGTGTACCATCGTCAAGGCATGACGGGAACGGCAATTACAATATTTACGCCTGAAATACGTTTTTAAGATGGACACGTCAGCTTGATTCGTTTACCACCCATAACATCACACTCAACACACACACATACATACACACACACACATACACACATACACATACACACGCACATACACACGCACATACACTCATGCGTACACACACGCACATACGCTCATGCGTACACACACATACACTAATGCGTACAAACACATACACACATATGCACAGGCTCATACATGTGTTACACACGTACCTAATATATGTGTGTGTATATATATATATATGTGTGTGTGTGTGTGTGTGTGTGTGTGTGAACATACATTCACACAGATACGTACGAAACATTCACTGAGATAGAAATGATGCGAAACGAAACGTTATCGCTATCTTCAAGAGTGAACTTAAGTGATACACGCGCACGCACACACACACACATACGCAGAATCTCTCCCACTCACACTACACACACACACACACACACACACACACACACACATACATGAAAACCCATATACGTTATATACATTGGTATGTGTGTGCATAACAACACAGCTCATGGATTATTGGCGGGTTTTTTTTTCTTCTTTCCTTCTTCTCTTTGGACTTTTCTGTTTTTCCTGTTTCCGAAGAAGAGCTGTGCTCGAAACATAAAACAAGTACTCTTTTACTTTTCCGAGTGTCATATTAATTAATACATTGCTTGTGCTACATCCTAACGAACCCCATTACCTTGTTGCTTTTACATAAATCGCTACCCCATTATCGCCCCACTTTTCTTCAACGCCCTCCCCCACCCCCGATGGATCCTTCTACCGCCCTCAGGGAGTACCATACCACTCACTTTAGGAACCACTGGTCTAAAGGATCATAAAGACGGACGGAAATACTGTTTACTAACATTCCTGTCAATTATTTGGGTCCATGTAATATAGTTAAACCCCTGCCCCTAAAATTTCTGGACTTATTCCAAATTTCTAAACCCCTTTTACTGTATCCTATAACAACCCTTGTTGCTCCTATTCTTTTGATCGCCCCTATAGTTTCTTTTTTCATCTATTCATCTTATTGCACCTATATCGTTGCTATTCCTTCCAATTCCCTAATTCTCCTATTCTCTAATTCTCCTATTCCCTAATACTTCCTATTCTCTGGTTCTATCTCTCCCAACCCCCCAACCCCCCAACCCCGCCTATTACTACAGCTATTCCGTTCTTTATCTTTCCCTGGGAGTGCATTAATAATATTCGTAAATACATACAAATATTTCCCAGAAACGTTTCTTCTGTCTATTCACAATCCACCACCCACACCCATGCTACCCACAAACACACAACAACAACAACAACAACACTACATCACACACACACCCCTACCTCACCAAGCCACCCAACCCTTCCTTCCGCTTCCTGGCCCCTTTCCACCTCCCGTCCAGCTTCGTTCCACATTCTCTCCATTTTCATCTTCTCCTCTCCTCCTACTACTACTCTCCTCTTCCCTCTTTCTTCCTCCCTCTCTTCCTCTCTCTCTCTCTCTCTCTCTCTTTCCTTCTGCTTTTCCTCTCTCTACCCCTCTCTCTCTCTCTCTCTGCCCCCACCCCATTTTCCCCCTGCTGCTCTCTCTCTATATATATATTTTTCCCTCTCTTTCTGCCTCTCCCTACCTCTCTATGCCTTTCCCTCTCTCTCTCTCTCTCTCTTCCTCTTCTCTCTCTGTTTCTATGCCTTTCCCTCTCTCTCTCTCTCTCTTCCTCTTCTCTCTCTGTCTCTCTGCCTCTCCTCTCTCTCCTCTCTCTCCTCTTTACCTCTCAAGCTCTTTCTCAATCACTCTTTCTCTCGTTCGTTCTCTGTCTCGCCATCACTGATTCTTTCACAAACAATCTTCCCCATCTTTCTCTTTTTATGCTTGTCCCTTTATCTTTCTCAATATCTGTATATACCTCTCTCTGCTTCTCTTTCTCTTTGTCTCTCTCTCACCTTTATATTCTCTCTTGGTCATTCACCCCCGACACACACACACACACACATACGCTTTCCCTTCCATTCCTCTTTGTTGATCTCACTCTCTCTCTCTCTCTCGCTTTCTCCCTCCCTCCCTTTCTCCCTCCCTCTCTCTATGTGTCACTGCGTTTCCCAGCTTTCTTTCCCTTTTCGCTTCCTCTGTCGGTCGTCTGCGTCTTTTTGCTTTGGTCGTCTGCGTTAAGCAAAATGTACGTTAAGACATCTTAGTTGACGGTCAAACCGTACTTCAATTTACCAAAGTAGCTTCAACAGATCAAACTCTGCACCATTAACGAGATTCCGTAGAAATCTTCTGCCGGCTTCTGCCCTTTACCGAAATAGCTTTTCGCCTTATCTCTTATCCTTTTCTTATTCTTCTTTTCCATTTTTCTCTTTCATTTATTTTCCTTCTCTTTCCTTACTTTTATTCAATTCCTCTCAACCTCTTTAGACACGTACAATTCTTTTTTGTCTTTCTTTTTTTCTATCTTCTTTCTTCGTCTTTTCCTTCTTTCTTTAATGACTTTATGTCTTTCCTTTAAGCATTCTGGCTATCTATATATTTAGCTAGCAATCTGACTGGCTAGCAGGCTGCATTGTCTGTCTGTCTTCCTATATAACTATCTCTACCTGTCTATCCACCAATCTATCGATCTAGCTAGGCAAGTAACTCTCTCTCTATCTCTCACTCTCTCTTTTTCTTGTTCTCACTTGCTCTGTTCGTACGTATGTATATGTATATATATATATATATATATATATATATAT
>NC_069002.1:6964755-6965682 GCF_001194135.2 Octopus bimaculoides | reverse complement strand
GACCAACTTTGTGTAGATAATGGTCAGCGCTCGCAACGGAAAAACTGCTAGCGCCACCACGCCACCACACCGCCACCACCTACAACAACAACAACAGCAACAGCAACAACAACAACAACATCGGTTACAACAACAGCACCAACAGCAATAACTACGACGAACAGCCAAGACTTATCCAAACCACTCCAACCTCCTTAATACAATACGACCGAGGGATCATGGCTTTGTCAAATACACACACACACACACACATATATATATATATATATATATATAAGCACATACGTGTGTCTATAAACACACATCTGTTTGTATGAATGTTTGTACACACGCACGCACACACACATACACATATATACATACACTCACCGACCTCCCCCCAGACACACACACACGTTCGATTCATTTTCATCTTTTATTGTTTCAGTCATTTGACTGCGGCCATGCTGGAGCACCGCCATGAATTGTTTTTGTCGAACAATTCGACCCCAGGGCTCATTTCTACGCCTAGAACTTATTCTATCGGTTCCTTTGCTAAAACGCTAAGTTACGGAGGCGTACACACACCAACACCGCTTTCTTATTTCTTTACGATTCTTATTTATTTACTGCCCGCAAGGGGTTACACACAGAGGGGACAAACAAGGACAGACAAACGGATTAAGTCGATTATATCGACCCAGTGTGTAACTGGTACTTATTTAATCGACCCCGAAAGGATGAAAGGCAAAGTCGACTTCGGCGAAATTTGAACTCGGAACGTAGCGGCAGACGAAATACCGCTAAGATTTTCGCCCAGCTTGCTAACGTTTCTGCCAGCTCGCCACCTTTGGTACGCTAACGATTCTGTCTGATTGCTGCCTTCATAAAGCTATTATGATCTTTTCTAGTAGCAGCACAAGACCTGAAACTTGGTAGGATGGAACT
>NC_069002.1:6961727-6964188 GCF_001194135.2 Octopus bimaculoides | reverse complement strand
TCTCTCTCTCTCTCTCTCTCTCTCTCTCTCTCTCTCTCTCTTTATTTATTTGTCACTAACTAAGCCAAAGTTTTCAGTTAAAGAAATCTAGGTGTGAAATGTGAGACATGCAATTTAGGAGACATGCAACAAACCATATTTTTGAAAGCTTCAATCATTTTCTCGACTCCCTTTTGCAAAGAAGACCTTTAAATTTCCTAAGGAGTCAGCACGCGACAATTTAAAGACATGCCAAGCTTTTAGTTCAGCTACTCTGATTGTTTCGTCACAGCTATTTTCTTTTTATATTTCTACGATCTGAACTCCAATAAAAACTCACTCTTTGCTTTTTTTTTAATATATATATATTTCCGGTTGGAAATTGAAATCCTTTTGAATTTTCTTTTCTCTTGGTCTTAACAGATATCTTCATTAAACCAACTTAATGTGAAAAGGTGATAAAAATATCTTCTTCGGATCAAATAAAGGAAAAGAAATGATTGAATATTATTTCTTCCGGAAATATACGAAGACCTGGTTAACCGTTTTCTTCTATAATAATGAGATGTAATAGCGTGACTGTCCTACAGACATAGAAAGCAGCAATGCTTACTCAATCCCTCTTGCATGCCTATTAACATAGTAATTACTTTAAGATCTCTACAAAGATTCCATCGATAATCGTTCTATTGAATTGTATTAAGAAGGATCTCTGTGTTAACATAAGATTCTTTTAAATGTACTGAATATAAGCGATGGGGCTTGGTGGTCCTAAATTTCCATTATGCAATAAAACAGCTTTTAAACTTCCTAGTGATGAATCTATAAAAAAAAAAATCGCTATTGCGCCTTTCAGATAAACTTGGAAAAAGCCCATTAATGCCATAACAATAACAGAGAGGACCGTCCACTCTGAAATATACTGCTAAATCAAAATTTCGCTTTCTACAGAATGCTTTGTTAGATTTTCTTCTAGCAAATGCCTTTATTTCAAACGAGAGGTGAGAAGCTCTGCCTGATTTTCTGACAGTTCTAAATCCTTCTGAATATCGTTCGAACTCGTATTCTTTCCTGAATTTTATTTGGAACGTAAAGAATGGAATCTCTGGAATAACGTACGTTACTCGGTAGTAAGCGTGACTCGGAGAACAAAGGTGCGTCTCCAGATCAAACCACTTTCTTCTCTTGAATTGAGACGTCACTGCTACGGTACGACGGAAGTGTAATTAGAAATGTGACATGAAAGAATTGCAAGACAGATTCTTGAAGCCGAGCAAACTGGCCAGAAACCAAGGAGTAGACCAAGGGCGAGATGGTTGGATAATATCTGTAGTCTCAACTGGTCATGCTTGGGGGAATCCAAGCCAGAAAAATGTAAACGACGGTTGCTTTTGTTAGGTGTGAGAGGACTCTACTCATACGACCACCCTCTCACGAATAATGGGGCAAAGAAATTGGAAGAAAGGAAGGAAGGAGGGATGGATGGATGGGTGGACATAATGAAAGTTCAGAAACACCATCAGTCGTTGCATCTTCATTAATATCTTCTGTCCTTTCAATGGACCTAAGTCCACCTTGGAGAGAAATAAGAACAGTGTCTCCTAATGTGATCTACAAATTGTTGTTGTTGTTGTTGGTGGTGGTGGTGGTGGTGGTGGTGGTCGTCGTCGTCGTCGTCGTCGTCGTCGTCGTCGTCGTCGTCGTCGTCGTCGTTGTGGTAGTCGTCGTCATGGGGTATTTGAAGGAGCCCCTTAAATACTAACGATGATATAAAAACAACAAGTCATGTTTCCTCTCCCGGCAATAATCACCGGCGCTGCAAAAGACATTTTCAGGGCTCCTTTGTCTTCATCCAATCATACAAACCACTTAAACATACTGTAATACAAATTTTCCGGAGGTGACCGTGTTTTATCTCTGTCAGCGAGTTGACAGTCAAAATACAACTTGTGTATCTTTCTGATATCTCTTGTAACATATCGCTGCTGCGATAAGAGTTGCGAAGCCATCGCAAGCATAGCAAACAGACCTGAGTGATATTCGTGTTCTTCTAGGCTTATTGATAGCGTAGTTCGGATATTGTCATAATCTTAAAAGAAAAGAAAACATGTTAGTAAAAACAATTTAGTCGTTGAATCATCATATTTATACATTTATTAGTAAATTTAAAAATAAAGTTATCAAATACCTGGGTCGAGGCTTAAAGTAAAACAAAATCCAAAAGACAAATGAGTCGCATTTCAAGATGTAGGTACGTGCTAGAAGAAGGAACCAAAAAGAATCCTTTGAATACAATGTGTCCGTAAAGTCGTGGAGGGATTAAGAAGCTTGCTTTCCCAATCATATGATTCCGGATTCAGTCCCACTGCGTGGCACCTTGGGCAAGTGTTTTCTGCTATAGCCTCGGGCCGACCAAAGCTTTGGAAGTGGATTTGGTAGACGGAAACTGAAAGAAGCCCGTCGTATATATATATATATATAT
>NC_069002.1:6959146-6961534 GCF_001194135.2 Octopus bimaculoides | reverse complement strand
TATATATATATATATTGATAGGCAGGCGAACTGGCAGAATCGTTAGCACGCTGGGCAAAATGCTTGGTGGTGTTTCGTCTGCCGTTACGCTCTGAGTTCAAATTCCGTTGAGGTAGACTTTGTCTTTTATTCTTTCGGGGTCGATTAAATAAGTACCCGCTACGCAATAGGGTCGATATAATCGACTTAATCCCTTTGTCTGTCCTCGTTCGTCTCCTCTATGTTTTGGCCTCCTGTGGGCAATAAAGAAATGTATATATATATATATATATATATAAGGGTTTGTTTCAGTTTCGGTCTACCGAAGCCATTCACAAGGCTTTGGTCGGACCGAGGCTATAGTAGAAGACATTTTCCCAAGATGCTATTCAGTAGGACTGAACCCAGAACCATGTGGTTGGGAAGCAAGCTTCGTACCACACAATGCAAGTTAACATAACTATATACACACGTTCTCAAATATTTAGATGTATACAAATATATACATAAACACATACCGACAGACAAGCAGACAGACAGGCAGACAGGCAGACATACAGACAGGCAGACAGACAGACAGGCATGCAGGCAAACAGATAAATAACCTAAGCAGTTAATTCCATCTCTAAATGGGACCACCCGTACTGACATAAAATCCGACAGATGTTACATAAACACCCAGAGAAAATGCATACGCACATCAATGTATATACACATGTATGTGTATGTGTGTGTATATAATACATATTATATATATCTATATTATCAGGCGTGGTTATGTGGTGAGAGGTTTGCTTCCCAACCACATGGTTTCGGGTTCAGTCCCCACTGCGTAACATCTTCGGCATGTGTCTTCAACTATAGCTCCTGGCCAACCAAAGCCTTGTATATAAATATATTGACGCCTAAATTATACAAGAATTCCCCACACATAATAATCAAGTGGGGGGGGGTGCAGCCTGGCGAATTAGGTGGCCAGATGTTTGGCGTGATGTGGTCGCAGAAGTTGTCTGACAGCCATGACTGGGTTCTCCTGCTTGTGTGGCATGGTGCAGAGTCCTGTTGCCAGACATAGGGTCTTCCCGCAGCCACCCCCTTGACCCAGGGCAGCACTACCTCCTCCAGGCACTTGATGTAAGCCTCCGTGTTGAGTCTGAGGCCGTGTGGGAAGATGAATGGAGGCATAACTTCGCCATCACTAGTAATCACTCCAAACACCATGATGGGGACACGGCAAGCCATCGGTTGTTCTGTGTGTTCACCATCTGATCCTGACAGAATTTTTTCTTGTCTGAGAAAAATCAAGGCATGTTCAGTTGGAGGAGATGCTTGAGTTTGTTCAAAAGATTCGTAGCATGGTTTTTCCTCTTGTCCTTGATGGCTTGGGGAAAAAACAATTGGCCCTTTCACATCTTGTATGAGGAATACCGAATATCTTCATGCAGTACCAACCTGATACGAAACTCAGACACCTCCATGTCCCTAGCAATGGACCTTATCGATTTGGAGGGATCGTTGTCAATGATTGCCTGGCTCTCACTAACAAATTCAGGATTTCTTTTCTCATCAGAACAATGAGAGTGAGTTTTCCGAGCTGCCGTACCTTTGTAATCACCATTAGACACATCCAACTCTTTCTAAATCCTCTGTCTTTTCCTCAGATGTCTGTATGTATGTATGCATGTATGTATGTATGTATGTATGTATGTATGTATGTATGTATGCATGCATGTATGTATGTGTGTATGTATGTATGTATGTATGTATGTATGTGTGTATGTATGTATGCATGTATGTATGTATGTATGTGTGTATGTATGTATGTATGCATGCATGTATGTATGTATGTATGTATGTATGCACGTATGTATGTATGTGTGTATGTATGCATGCATGTACGTATGTATGTATTTATGTGTGTGTATGCATTAATGTACGTACGTACATACATAAACAAATGAACATTCAGACACACTAACACACACACTCACACGCATACATACGAGCACCTAACATGATACATACATACATACATACATATATACACACATACGTGCAATTCATACGTCCGTTGTTTCTGGGTTAGAAACCATCCCTCTTTCTCTCTCTCTTCCTCACTCTCTCTCTCTGGCTCTCTCTCTCTCTCTTTCTCTATCTCTCTCTCTCTATCTCTCTCTCTCTCCCTCTCTCTCTCTCTCTCTCTCTCTCTTTCTCTGTACAATGGTGAGAAATTTGATAACTAAAACCGAAAGATCATAACGTATTCCAAGATAAGAAAGAAAAGTTCAATAAAATACCACAAGAATCAACAATATCATAAGTTGTCGTTTACACACACACACACACACACACACACACACACACACATATATATATATATATATATATCAACACAAATACATATATATA
>NC_069002.1:6949648-6951282 GCF_001194135.2 Octopus bimaculoides | reverse complement strand
AGGGGTTTTTTTTGAGGAGGGAGGGGGGCATTCGATTAGATCGACCTCAGTACACAACTGGTACTTAATTTATCGACTCCGAAAGGATGAAAGGCAAAGTCGACGTCGGCGGTATTTGAACTCAGAACGTAAAGACCGACGAAATACCGCTAAGCATTGTGCTCGGCGTGCTAACAATTCCGCCAGCTCGCCGCCTTACGAAGTCTAGATATTGAAACTGGATACACACAATACACACGCAAAAAGTATATTATTTCCCTTTGAACTTAAGTTCAAGGGAAATAACTAGATAATTGGTGTCAAGGGAGGCCATTGGTGTTCTTGTAATCTATGGTGTCATTTATACTTTAAAAACATCGTTTTAATAAACAAAATTGAAGAGGAAATAACAGTTCCTTACATTTAACTAGTTTTCGTATACAAATCTTCTTATCGACGTCCTCGGATCCGAGTTGTTTAAATCGATAAGATCAACAAAATACGTAGTTATCAAGAAAATTACGAAGATAGACCAAGACTTTGTTTTTTAAGGAATAAAAGAAATAAGAAATTTCGTTTACACTTTTAATGCTTCAATCCATGTAGCTATATATATATATGAGCTAGTTAATGGTTAATCTCCCACACACGCAAAGATACACACACACACACACACAGACACACACACACACACACCAGGTTTCGAAAAACAAAAATATAAAAGCACAAGCACTGGGGATCAATTTGTTCTACAATAGCACGTAACGCCGGTGCCCCAGCATGGACGCAGTTCGACGACTGTAACGAGTTTTCTTTCCAATCGGATATTCAAAAAACAAAGGATTTATGATTTTTCGGGGAGATGACTCTATCTATAAATATTACAGAGTTATTTCCCTAGCTAAACCAAAATTTCATAGATCATGAATGTTTGTCGGATACGCACCAATTTCAGTCGGGCGTTTACAGCGTAAAAAAGCTATTTAGTGCAATACATTACAAAATTTCATTAGCTGGAGGCACAGCGCGGCTGTGTGGCAAGAAGTTTGCTTCTAAATCATATGGTTCTTGTTGTTCATCATCATTCTTTCACTTCTTTGGGTGACATTAGAGGATGGACCACAGATGAATATTTATATCGCCTGAACAAATGAATCGATGTTGATGATCAACCGAATGGCCACGGATACTGCAGACTACACTGTAATCATACTAGAAATATGGACTGTGATCTTAAGTATCATGTGACTTATGAAAACGTGCGGAGTGATGCATTAAATGTTTATAAACTCTATCCAAGGATCATTGTTATTATTATAATATATATGTGTGTGTGCATGCGTGTGTATGTGTGTATCTACATCCATCCATCCATCTATCCATCCATACATACATACATACAGATGTGTGCATATATATATATATAAATAGTTACCGCCAAGCCAACATGGCAGTCCCAAAATTAGGACGAATGCTGCCGTGAATTAGCTCCAAGAGGCCATCACCTCTAGCTAGCTATGTGACACACGAAACCTGTGTCCTTTATAACCTTCGAAGGTTTCGTGTGTCACATAGCTAGCTAGAGGTGATGGCCTCTTGGAGCTAATTCACGGCAGCATTCGTCCTAATTTTTGGACTGCCATGTTGGCTTGGCG
>NC_069002.1:6948911-6949528 GCF_001194135.2 Octopus bimaculoides | reverse complement strand
TATACATATATATATATATATATATATACTGAGTTGTTAGTAGGTTGTTATGTAGACTCATATATATAGAAAGAGAGAGGGAGGAGGGGAGAGAGAGAGAGAGAGAGGTAGATAGATATGTAAGTAAACAGATAGATAAATAGATAGATAGGCACGTAGGTAATATGGACAGACAAGCACACGCACACATACACACATACATACACAAATGAAGACTGAAACACATGTCGATATACATACAGGCACACTTCACAAACACACGCGTGGACACATATGAAGACGCACATTCATACAAAACAGACGCATGCATATAGTCACACAAACCAATACACATAGACACACTCAAGCATGCACACACAAGGAGACAGAGGTACACACACAAATACACCTACATACAAACAGACAAACATGAACTCACAAACACATGAATATGCAAGAATACATACATACAAACGTACACACACGCATACATATATATATATATATGCATACACGCACATACATTCATACATACATATATTTATACATACATACATTCCCTCCTGTCTAATAAGCATGTAATACATCCGACAACGCCACCATCATTGCCACCCCCGTCACAAGAATATACCCAGTGG
>NC_069002.1:6942043-6943423 GCF_001194135.2 Octopus bimaculoides | reverse complement strand
ACACACATACACACACGCACGCACGCACGCACGCACGCATACACATACGAAACACATCGTTGACAAAATGGCGCGGACATTATCATTACCATTGGCAGCAGCAGCAGCAGCAACGTAATAATCTTTAATAACAACAGCTAAAAACAACAGGAAACATACCAATAAAGGACAAACGTCGAGATGATGATGATGATGACGATGATGATGATGATGATGACGACGACGACGACGACGAAAAGAAGAAATGAACAAATGCATAATTAATGATGTGTTTATTAATGACAAAGCCCTTGAGTGGGGGTGGGGGTGGAGCAACAAGGGGTTGCTATGAAGAGGGTCTCACATAGAATGAAAGCCTGCGGACAGCCATTAACTGTCAAAGAATCGAAGCAGGGATTATCAAACCATATGGGATTATTATTATTATTATTATTAGAATGCACAAGGCGGCGAGCAGGCAGAATCGGCTGCAAGCCGGACAAAACGCTTAGCAGCATTTCGTCCGTCTTTCCGTTCTGATTTCAAATAACGCCGAGGTGGATTTCTTACCTCACAGCCATACCTCAAAGAAGTAACTCATCCCCATTCCTAGGAATCGAACTCACGGACTTTATTTCGTGCTGTGAATATCCTAACCACTGAATCACGTGGTTTTAGAGTAACCAATGGCACTTGATTGCGCTTATGAAATATTGTACAAATATAGGTTACCTCCCTTGAAATACTTACCTCTGCGTGCGAGCAAATCACGGGAGATAACTCTCGTTTGATTACTTATTAAATGGAAAAATTGGTATTCGAAAAGACAGATTGGTTTATCAAGGCGGCGAGTTTGGCAGAATTGATAACACGCCGGACTATATGCTTAGGGGCATTTTGTCCGTCTTTACGTTCTGAGTTTAAATTCCACCATGGTCAACTTTGCCTTTGATCGTTCTGGGTCGATAAAAGAAGGAATTGTTGAGCACTTACTGTCCCCAAATTGTTGGTTTTTGTGCTAAATTTGAAACCAATACTTATAAATAAAGCGATAACACGCGCGCACGCTCATACACACACACACACACACACACACACACACACACACACACACACACACACACACACACGTGCATATTAATTTAACTTCTGTAATACCATTCTTCCAGTCCTTCCAAGCCTGTTTCTTTTCTCTAATGGCCCTGTCAACAACATATATATCAGGTCATCTCATAAGTTCGGTCTGATTTTACTTTTTTTAAATTGAATGAAATTTAATAGCATTTTAGAATGTCTAATGGAATTAAAAATTATTTGTATGCATTTGTGTACATTTAAACTAATTAAATATTATTTTACAGAATAAGGGAATTAAAATTTCTTTGATTAAAACCCTTTCTA
>NC_069002.1:6937684-6940902 GCF_001194135.2 Octopus bimaculoides | reverse complement strand
ATGGAAATTATAATTTCTCTGTTATATGGAATTTATAAAATCAAAATCCATTTCTTCTCATATTTTAATATATAAACAAAAAAATAATAAACCAAATAAAAACAAAAACAAACAAACAAACAAAAATGTTAAAGATATGGAAAGCACGCTGATAAATGTATGTGTGTATGTGTCGGCATGTGTGTGTGCGTGTGTATGTATGCGAGTGTGTGCATGTGTGTGTGTGTGTGCATACGTATGTGTGTTGCTGCTGGACATGTATATGCTTATAACCATTTGGACATATATATATCTATCCTTTTATATGTATCTCTGTATGTGTGTATATATATATATATATATATATATATATATACACTCACACACCACATATATATTCACACACAGAAATACACACACACACATATGCATACATACATACCTACATACATACATACATATATATATATATATATGTATGTATGTATGTATGCATGTATGTATGCATATATATATACATATATATTTGTATGTATAAACACATACACACACACACAAATATATATATTTTTATTTTATGAACTAAGTAAAATCACAACCATCATAAAATGTACATAGTGTGTCTGTTTATTGAAAAGCTAATATGTTAATTTATTAATAATACTTGAACTTTACAAATGTTAGAATCTGTTCTGTTTTATGACCAGTAATACGTCTATCAGTTTATGTGGCTGCAGAACTCATATGTCTAACATTAGTATACTGAAAAACCATTCATCTGATGAGTGCATTTCTCTCTCTCACACACACACACACACACACACACATTACAATCTTAAAGTCATAAGAACCTCGAACAATGAACAATGAAATAGACCCAGTAAGAAATAGACATATACAGTTGGAAATATGATAGACTGGACAGGAGTATTTTTGGGAAGGGAGTAATGCATGAATACAATATCATAACAATTTGATGGGGTGAATATTTCACTAATATTTCACTAAAGGAAAATATGACAGAGGGATACACAGTAAGTTTATTTGGGTGATCACATTAAGGTGTGTAAAGTATAAATAATGCCATAAAACACTCTGGATGTTGTTGGTGTGCAATTAGGGGGTATTATTTTGGTGACTACCCCAGATAATCCCTGAATGTGCAGATCTATGATTAACTAAGTTTAAGCCCTGACCAATCTGTAATTTTGTTTCTCTGTACGAAAAGTTTATAGGCAGAGAAGAGGTTTACAGAAGGTGCGGAGTCGACCCTGGAATAGGTTAGGACATACAGATACATGAAGGAATACTAGAGGCGTGAACTGTAGTGTTGGGGTGAGAACAGGAGGGTAATGCCATACTGCCTCTACACTCAAGTTAGTATGGCTTGATAATGTGTGCCATGATTATTTTAATTGTTGTAGATACTCATGTAATCATGAGTGGACATAGACCCATTTCTTGGCCTTCACAGCTTTGATTGATCCAATGAAACATTGAAGATGTGACAGCTGGAGTGGGAGAGCGTTTTATCAGCTATGGGTTGGTACTCATTACAGCCAAGTTGGCTGAAGCAATGTGAAATGAAACACCTTGTTTAAGGACACAACTCACTGCCTGGTCTGCAAACTGAACCAATGAACCAAGCACCCTAACCGCTTGGCCACACATTGGTAAATCCCTAATCCATTAGGTATTCCATGGCCCCATTGAGGATTATCTTCATGTAGTCTGTCTCATATTTCTCCATCCGTTTTAGAAGGCTAAAGCTATACTTATAGAAGTATTCGAGTTTGGCTCAAACTGCAAGCTAATAAGATATTCATCTATTACACACTACATGCCTTGTTGAGTCTACTTCTAACTCAACAGACTAGGTGTATTAAGCATAGATAAATCCCTTACTGTGTTGCTGGCAGCATTTGAACCCTCAACCTCTTGATTAAATGTCTGGTAGCTTATCAACTTAGCCATCTGATCTCTAAACATAGTAACTTACTCTGCAATACAGCAAGGGACTCTCTATAATAATGGAGTTTAATTCTATTTAATGGGAAACATCATAGGCGGGTCACTATAATAGCAAAGAAGGTTATGGGGAAATAATGTTTTTGTGATGGTATGAGTAACAGTTGTGATATAAACAATAAAGAGTATTGCCATTAACTATAAAGAGTACCTCCATTAACAATACAAGACTCACCCTCCTATCTTTCAACTAATTTCTGAAAATATATTATGCATAGGAGGAATGTATATGTGTGCGTGGAGGGTGGGGTAGTGTCTTTGACCTCTATAGGACATTCCAGACTTGAGAAATTAAAGAAATTGATAATTTCACCTAATTATCTTTAGGTCAGTGTTTGTGGCAAGACCAAACCCTGGTGTGGAGGGTATGGCCCAAATGGTTAGAATGAAGTGAAATTGACTAAAAGCATCCAACAACAAAGGGGCAGGTGGTAATGGAAGTGTTAGGCACAAGAGTAGGGTGTCATTCAAAGGAAATTTGACTGTTATTTCTGGGAGGTGCAAATAATCATGTAGAGGTTTAAAATTTAATTGGTTGGTAAATGACATTTCATGATAGATCACTGAGTGATACCTGGTATACAGGTTACGGGGCCTACCTGCCTGATGATAGACAGTGGGCCAATTCACCATGTGACACATAGTAGGAGGTCATTCAATGACATAGAGGTTATAGGTCACCTGCCTGTTGACATGCAGTGTATTAGTGAACAATATAAGTTCCCATGTTATTTCCCCAGGTCAAATACAACAATAAATGATCCCCTAATGATATATGGTAATAGGTCATTAGGTCACATATCGGAGTAGATCACCTGGGGATATAAGGGAGTAGGTCACATATATCAGAATGTCACCTGGTGACTTAAAATTGCAGGTCACCAGGTGACATACAAAGAGAGAGTCATCAAGTGACACGCCCTGTCACAAGGTTGACCTGCAGAGGTCACCTATTGACTGACATACACAGCAGGACCCCCACTGGTTATGCATCTTGGCAGGTCATCCAGTGACACAGAAGGTCATTTGATGATGTGTCATTAAAGGTCACCAGGTGATATGACAGGTCCATCAGGTGACTTGGTCATAAAGAAGTCACATGGTGACATGGCAGGACATTTCATATGACATGACATAGCCAGTCACCAGGTGATATATCACAGTAGGTCACCAGGTGACAAGCTAGGTCATAGTATATGTATATATATATA
>NC_069002.1:6936020-6937037 GCF_001194135.2 Octopus bimaculoides | reverse complement strand
CACACCCAACTGACACCTAGTAGTAGTAGTAGTAGTAGTAGTAGTAGTAGTAGTAGTAGTAGTAGTAGTAGTAGAGTAGGTGAAAAATAGAATTAAAATATCAATTTGGGGGGGGGGCTGTTAGCAAATGGGTATAGGAGGTGGTGACCACCACTTGGGAAAATTCGAATCAGGAGGTGGTGATGCTGGGGAAGGTATGTACCATTGTAGTTCACAGACTGACCACATTTGATGAAATCGAGAGAGAGAGAGAGGTTGAGAGGGAGAGAGAGATTGACAGACATAGAGTGAGAGTGAGAGATGATGACAAAGGAGTACTGTGCAAAGAACAATGGAAGGGATTCCATGGACTACAGAATTCTAACAAAGATCAAAAGAATCTTTAGAGGAACATAACATTGTCCAGTAACTTAAGTTCAGAGACATACCTATTATATATATATATATGTATAATTGGTCATCTGTTAGGTTCGAAGTTCATAGTTGAGACTGGAGCTGTGGACTTGGAACATAACAGAAGACCAATTATAGCACCTAATCAGCTTACCTATTCATCTAGATCACCAGCAATCTAAATCCACATATTTGTTATATATATATATATATATATATATAAAAGCACCCACTACACTCTCTGAGTGGTTGGCGTTAGGAAGGGCATCCAGCTGTAGAAACTCTGCCAAATCAGACTGGAGCCTGGTGTTGCCATCCGGTTTCACCAGTCCTCAGTCAAATCGTCCAACCCATGCTAGCATGGAAAGCGGACGTTAAACGATGATGATGATGATGATGATATACAAACAAATTAAAAGGGTAAAGGATTATCAATTTATTAATTAATAAATCAATTAACAATTAATAATTTTTACCAAGCCCATCGGTATGAGAGCACCATTATTGGTGGAGAACTTATTTAAAAGCTCATATATATTTATAAACATAATTAAGAGATCAGCAAATATTTGCTTCAGCTATTTCTGAACTTCGGTATATGGTGAAGCAAATATTTGCTGATCC
>NC_069002.1:6934580-6935321 GCF_001194135.2 Octopus bimaculoides | reverse complement strand
TATACATATATCAATGTCTTATATATACATGTGTGTATATATATATATATATGTGTTTGTGTGTGTATGTGTGTGCATGTATATATATATATATATATATATGTCATTGTTCAGTTATAATAAAAACAATTTTACATTTTTATCTCAAGTTTTACTCTTTACTTTTGTAGAGTAAAAATATATTATTCCTTAAAAAGACTAATATGGAAAGTGACTTCAAAATTTTGGCCAGTTAAGCCACCATCTGACTGCCCAATGATGGTATAGCTGGCCAAAACCTCACAGCGACAGTCAATTCTATTCATGTTAAGGAACGATACATACATACATAGATACATATATATATATATATATATATATATGTGTGTGTGTGTGTGTGTATGTATGTATGTATGTATGTATGTATATCTCAATAGTTTCATGTAAAGTTAAGAATGAATTAAGCACTGCATGTGCTTGTGTGTGCTTTTATGTCTGCATCCAGCTGCTGCTTTTGCGCCTCCCATCAACTACTACCCGTAAGTTGAGCTCTACCAATTGGGATTAACCCACATCCTGGTAAACCAATCAAAAGTTCACTTTCTTGCAATGTGTTCATATGGTTGTATGCATGTGTTTGTGTGTGTGTGTGTGTGAGCATTATATACATATACATACAAAATATATATATATATATAAGTATGTCTATGTATATGTATATATATATATATATATATATATATATATGTATATATATATATA
>NC_069002.1:6929338-6931458 GCF_001194135.2 Octopus bimaculoides | reverse complement strand
ATATATACATATATATATATATATACATATATATATATATACGCACATGTATGTGTATATATGTATATGTATGTATGTATGTGTGTATGTATGTATATGCATGTGTGTATGTGTGTGGATGCATGAATATGTGCGCGTATATTTTATTTATTTAAATTGTCTTTCTGTCACTTTTATTACTACTCAAGTTCGGAAGGAATTTTGAAATCACAGCCTTCTCTTTAAACAGATTTTGAAAGGTTTTGGCCGTATGGTCAAACCAGCTCGACCTGTAACGTCTGGTAGTGGTTCCCCCTTGGGGCATGTGAATACAAAGTTCGTTACTAGGTAGGCACAGAACATGAAAATTTCCATTTTGGCTACGGAGGAGCCGACACAAACTCGATGTCCCAAACCAAAAGGGAGGTAACTCTTGCCTTGATCTTGTGGATCCAGGAATCTTCCTATTGGACAAAAGCAGAAGAAAAAAGTTTGTTAATTAAAGCAGTGACAAATAGGGTGAAATGGAATGTGTGTGCGTATATACGCATACATACATACATACATACTTACATACATACATATATATATATATAATTGTTAAAGAGGACAACAAACGTTAAGGCAAGACAAACATCTCAAGTCGTATACAATATTATTATTAGGAAAAATTCAGTCTCCTTCGAAATAGTCCCCTTGCGCAGCAATATACCAGTTTCAGTGTCCCTACCACTTTGGGGTATCCGGCCTAGAAACCGTTTCACGTAAACGAGCCGAATACCTTCTGCGATTCGCCCTGAATCTCGACAACAGTGTTGAAACGGCGACATATGAGCTGCATTTTCATCTTGGGGAAGAGATGGAAATCTGCAGGCGCTAAATCTAGCGAATTGGGCAGGTGAGGAACGACACTATGTTTTGTTTTGAAGGGAAAGTTACGAGTGAGTATAACTCGGTGACGAGGAGAACTCAGTGGCATTATCTTCGTGGAGAATCCAATTCTTCGCGCTCCACAGATCCGGTCGTTTTCGCCGAATGTTCTCCTTTAAACGCTTCAAAACGTTGCGGTCGAACTCTCGATTGACGGTTTGGCCCTGTGGGATGAGTGCTCGATACACGATACCACATTTCTGGGTATTGACGTTCCTGGCATTTCTTCCAGATCGCTCACCGTCTCCCCAGGGATGTTCTTCCGCTCTTGAAGCACCCGTGCCATTCGACACATTATGTACGACCCATTGCCTCGTGTCCGTAAGCTTGCCAAAGCATGCTCAATGTCTCTGTAGCGGACTTCCTAAGTTTAACGCAAAATTTCACGTTGGCTATTTGTTCCAACTTCCTGTCCAAGACAAAAATTGCAGACTACAGCAGTAATACACGTGATTACAAAAACACACAAATTTCACAACGGCGATGTCATTCGGCACACTGCCTCATGAAAGTCACTGCTATCTCTCACTGCGCACGCAACAGTGTGCTGCCATCTGTTGGCACGTTACAGAACTAGTCTGGGAATGTTTTGATACCACCACGTATTTACATGTGTGTGTGTGTGTGTGTGTGTGTGTGTGTGTGTGTGTGTATGTGTGCGTTGTGTGTGCGGGCCACCTAATCAACAACAATAACAACAATAAAAAATCTAGCCCCACTGGTATACTCACGTGGATTGAACGTGTACGAGTCTTCCCATACATTTGGGTCATGGTGTATTGCCCAGATGTTCAGTATTACCATGCTATCTTCAGGAATGTGGTACCCCCGTACTCTGGAATACACAAATGAATAAACAAACATGATTGACACCATCAGTAACATAATAATAATAATAATAATAATAATAATAATAATAATAATCTTTTATACTGAAGGCACAAGGCCTTGAAATTTTGGAGGAGGTGACTAGTCGATTACATTGACCACGGTGGAATTTGAACTCAGAGCGTAGCGACAGACGAAATACTGCCAAGCATTTCGCCCGGCGTGCTAACGATTCGGCCAGCTCAATAATAATAATAATAATGATGATGATAATAATAATAATAATAATAATAATAATGATGATGATGATAATAACAATAATCCTTTCTACTATCGGCACAGGAGGAGGAGGAGGAGGAGGAGGAGGAGGGGAGGAGGGGAGG
>NC_069002.1:6927984-6929212 GCF_001194135.2 Octopus bimaculoides | reverse complement strand
AGGAGGAGGAGACGACGAAGAAGGAGGAGACGACGAAGAAGGAGGAAAAGGATTATTAGAAGCTGAAAAGAAAAAGAAATATAGAAGACAGAAAGTTGAGGACGAGAAGAATGGGCTAAAAACAGAAAGAGAAGGAATGAGAGGGATATAGAGGGGGGGGGGAAGAGAGGAGAGTGAGAGAGAGAGAGTGAAAGAGTGGAGGTGAGAGGGAGAGTAAGAGAAAGGGAGAGAGGGAGGGAGAAAGAGAGGAGAAGAAAGAGAGAGAGTGAGAAAGAGATTTGGAAAGAGAGGGGAAGAGAGAGAAAGAAGGAAAGTGAGAGAGATAGAAAGAGAGAGGCGGAGATAGAAATGCTTGATAAAAACAAATGAGGGTGTGAAGAAAAAAATAACACAGCCAAGAAAAAGAAGAAAGAAGAAATTGGTAACGAACGAGCGTAGTGAAAGAAATGAAGGAAACACATGAATGAAAAACATTTAATCATGAGGAAAGAACACGAAGAGAGAAGGAAAGAGAGAGAGAGAGAGAGAGAGAGAGAGAGAGAGGACAGTGAGAATGAGAGATGAAGGAGAGGAGAGGAAAGAAAAAAAATGAAGGAAAAGAAAAGGTAAAAGAACCAAATAAAAAGAGGAAAGAATGAAATGAAAAGAAAGAAGGACAAAGCGACGATGACAGCCACCAGAAGAGCAATAACGACAAAGGGCTTACAAAAGGCGAGTCAGACGATAAGGCAGACGACAGCCATCATCTCGAGCACTCCAATCCGATATAATGGCGATTAGTGACTTTAAGTGATACTCACAGAGGCTTTTTTTGTATTTTTTTTGAGTGGGTGAGTGGGGAGAATGAGAGAGGTTTGTCCTTTTTTCCTTGTCCTCGTCTCCTACATTTATCTCACAAGTTCCGCCACTCTTATTCTACTTGGGGAAACTACCGACTACCTAAGGATTCATTCGGGTGACTCATTATGCTATTAGATAGATCGGTTAACAGATAGAAATGAAAATAGACAGATAGACAGACAGAGAGACAGACAGATAGACAAATAGATGGAGTGAGATAGATAGACTGACGATAGACTGAAAGACAAACATACATGCATACATACATACATACATACATACATATATGTGTGTGTGTCTGTTTGCCTATTTATCTATATCTATCTATTTATCTCTCCCCCTCTCTCTACCTACCTATCTATCTATATATATATATATATATATATAT
>NC_069002.1:6926169-6927974 GCF_001194135.2 Octopus bimaculoides | reverse complement strand
ACCAATATTGCTTGACAACCGATGCTGGTGTGCTTACGCCCCCGTAACATAGCGGTTCGGCAAAAGGGCCCTATAGAATAAGTACTAGGCTTACAAAGAATAAGTCCTGGAGTCGATTTGTTCAACTAAAGGTCGTGCTCCAGCATGGCCGCAAGCAAATGACGGAAACAAATAGAAGAATATATTCATACACCCACACACATACACCTCATAGATTGAGCGCATGAATCTAACACACGTGCGTTTTTTTTCATCTCTCTTCTTCTTTTTTTTAATTTTCATCTCCTTTCCTTTCTTCCATGTCTTTTCGTGAGCTTTCTTCTAGTATCTGATGAAGGACTATAACCGAAACGTTATACTCTGTATCTATATCCCTTCTTTCGAGTGTCAACTTTAAAAAGTAGCTGTGAACATCCTTTGGACTTTGCTGTAGATTTCCTAGATTTTCTATATGTACACACACACACACACACATGTCACACGTATGACATATATGTGTAAAGAAAATGATGTTTGTGTTTCTACGCAGGACAAGAGTTCCAGTGTGCTTAGTGAATATGACGGATGATAATGATTGGTGGGGTATAATTTGGCATGTACATATGGGTATATATATATACACTATATGCCAATCGCCACCATCTATTTCCATTCCACGGGTACGTTGACAAAGGATGTGATGGGACGGTCGGGTAGTTTGAGAACTGCGGAACACTAGTATCGCAGAGGCATAATGCTCTATATAGTTAGAACATTTATGTACGAATGTATGTATATGTGGTTGTGTGTGTTTTATATTAGATATAGTATAAGTATGTGTCTATGCACACACACACACACAAATACATATCTGCATATAATGACACACATACATATATTTGTATACATAGCTATATACATATATATATGTATATACATACATATATATATACATATATATATACATATATATATACATATATATACATATATATATACGTATGTATAGATATATAAATGTCTATATGCGTATACATTATATATATATGCGTACTCACTCACACACACACACATTTATTTATATATGTGTGTATGTATGTGCACACACACACTCACACACAGACACACACACACATACGCACGCACACACACACACACACACAAATTTCAATAGATCTTTTTTTTTTTCTTTTTTCTTTTTTGCTAACCCAGGGATGCCAGCCAGCAGACCGTCCACACAAAGGAGTCGATGAAAGGGAGGAGACACACTAGAAGTGGCAGTAGAGGAGGAGAGCGGAAGGAGGAGGCTGCGGAGGACTGAGGAAAAAAAGAGTGGGAGGTGAGGAGGAGGTGGAGGCGGTTAGCATTAACTGTAGAAGTGCCGGAATAAAGAGAAGGCAGCTTATTGACATTGACGATACTAGTACCTCGCTAATGATCACATCTCTCTTTATTAGTTGTCTTTTTTTTGTGTCATTGTATGATCCGCATGTGTGTGTGTGCGCGCGTGAATTTGTATACGTATTTAGGTTATTGACAGAAATACCTAATCAGATATAACCACATATATAGATAAATGTGTATAGAGTGTGCGTTTGTGCACCAGAATCTTCCATGCGTCAACATGTAATCTCCTCGCGACAGTGTAACCCCTAATTCAATCAAGATATCCTTGGCCTGAAGAGTAGCCGGTGGTATACCACTCGCTTGGATTTTTTTTTACCATTTCTGAGGCTCCACCAGCTATGAAACATATGTAACCTGGATCTTACCAACTCCATTCCGTAATTCTTGTGTATATGTGTTTGTGTGTGTGTATGTAGTAT
>NC_069002.1:6924057-6926124 GCF_001194135.2 Octopus bimaculoides | reverse complement strand
TATATATATATATATATATATATATATATATGTATGTATCGATATATATATATATCTATATATACACACACACACATATATATACATATATACATATAAACACACTTGTACATACAGACATCTCTCTCTATCTATCTATCTATATACATATACATATACATATACATATGGATGATCCTGCAAGGTCTATCTCTCAACGTTGGAATTAAAAGCTATACCAACCACCGAACTGGACGGTACTACATAATACCAAAAGATGCCGTCTTCTGAATCTCAGATAAGGACCCAGCATTGGGTCCCAGCTTGGGATTCAGCGGACCACAACTGAATTAATTTATTAGTCTACTTTGAACGCCACCAACTGGTTCTTCAAGGTCTCTATCACTGAGTTCCCTCCGTTGCAAGCATTCAGATGGCCAACTCTATAACTAAGGCTAGTTTCCGCTCAAAGAGTTCCTGGAAAAGGGACATGGGAAAGCTGCCCTTTCTCACCTGGCTAACCAATGATATAAAATGGACAAGCAAAATTACTCACGTGGTGTCTTTCATTAATCTGTGTGGGAAACCGAGAGGCAATACAGATGCCAATCTTAATGTTTCCTTGATGGCTGCGTCTAAGTTTGGACAACAGTTGCGATCAAAAGGAGATAAAGGTCCTGTGGTTTCAATTCTTAGTCGCACTTCCTCAGATATAATTTCTTGCCACTGTAAACGAAACAAAACGACAAAAATAAACAATCAATACTTAATAATAAATTATCGAAACGATAAATCGGTAGTCCTAAGTTAATCCTAGTTGAGCAGATTGGTAGACTGATGCTCACAAGTATTCCAATTGTGACACTCTCGTCGATTCTCATGTTCAGAGATTCAGAAGCACATTACCTATTAGGTTATATTCTAAGACTGTAGGGTATAGCTTGTGGGAATTTTAGCTGCTATTTCAAGCAGGACAGGCAACAGTGTAGTGGCTTTCGTTGTTGGCACTCAAAATAGAAGATATTTGGCGTGGGAATGGTGTTGGTGATGATGTTGATAGTGAAGTTGTTGTTGATGGTAGTGATAAGGTGGTAGTTGAACCGGTGGCTGGATTGTATTGTATTGGAGTATAAATTGTCCTCATACTTCGAGAGAGAGAGAGAGAGAGAGAGAGAGAGAGAGAGAGAGAGAGAGAGACAAAGAAAGCGAAAGATTATATGTGTATGAAGGAATATGTTTGTGGGCGCGTGTCCCAACCACGTGGTTCCAGGTTCAGTCCCGCTGCGTAGCATCTTGGGCAAGTGTCTTCTACTATGTCTATATTGAAAGAAGCCCGTATGTAAGTATGTATGTATGTATGTACATACCTATGTGTGTCTTCGCTTGTTTCCCCACCCCACTTGACAACCGGTGTTGGTGTGTTTACGTCCCCTTAACTTAGCGATTCGGCCAAAAGAAACCGATAGAATGAGCACTAGGCTTTAGAAAATGAGACCTGGAGTCGGTTTGTTCGACCAAAACCCTCCAAGGCGGTGCTCCGGCATGGCCGCAGACAGATAACTGAAACAAGTAAACGATAAACGATAAGAGATAAAACACACACACACACACACACAGGAATATATATGTGTGTGCGTATGTGTGTATGGAGAGAGAGAGAGAGAGAGAGAGAGAGAGAGAGAGAGGAGGACTTACCTCTGGGTTGTGCAGTAGATAGATTATAAACCATAGAATGGTCATCGTGGTAGACTCAATGCCACCGCCGAACAGTTCGTATACAATATGCCCTATTGTGTTGTCGCTGAGGAATGTCTGTACTTCTTCGTTACCCTCCTCTTTGGCTTTCTTCTGTTCTAAGAGAAGGAAATCGAGTAGATCCCGTACGTTGTCTTCGGATAATGTTTCCTGGAAAGGATAGAAATGGGTGGAAGAAGAAATTTAAGAATGGTTTCAAAGTTTGGCGAGGGGGTTAGAAGAAATTTAAGAATGGTTTCAAAGTTTGGCGAGGGGGTTAGAAGAAATTTAAGAATGGTCTCAAATTTTGGCGAGGGGGTTAGAAGAAATTTAAGAATGGTTTCAAAGTTTGGT
>NC_069002.1:6922886-6923560 GCF_001194135.2 Octopus bimaculoides | reverse complement strand
AAGAAGAAATTTAAGAATGGTTTCAAAGTTTGGCGAGGGGGTTAGAAGAAATTTAAGAATGGTCTCAAATTTTGGCGAGGGGGTTAGAAGAAATTTAAGAATGGTTTCAAAGTTTGGTGAGTGGGGTTAGAAGAAATTTAAGAATGGTTTCAAATCTCGACAGGGGGTTATGTATGTATGTATGTATATATAGTACATCGAGGTGGGAGAAATATAGGTAGATAAGAGCTTTGTATACTAATCCGTACGGCGAGGGGTGAGCATTCCTGCCCTGAGAGAGATTAGGGAGCCCGAGTTTAAAAACAGACAAGAGATTAATCAAGCAGATGTCAAAACTTCAGGTTGGGTTGTGGCATAATTCTTTGAGCACTCGGAGTTTATTCCTATTAGTTTGAATCACCCTGACGAAAAACTCCTCGCATCTTATGTGTGTTATTTCTTTACTACCCACAAGGGGCTACACACAGAGGGGACAAACAAGGACAGACAAACGGATTAAGTCGATTATATCGACTCCAGTGCGTAACTGGTACTTATTTAATCAACCCCGAAAGGATGAAAGGCAAAGTCGACCTCGGCGAAATTTGAACTCAGAACGTAGCGGCAGACGAAATACCGCTAAGCATTTCGCCCGGCGTGCTAACGTTTCTGCCAGCTCGCCACCTTTTGTGTGT
>NC_069002.1:6917836-6918428 GCF_001194135.2 Octopus bimaculoides | reverse complement strand
TATATATATATATATATATATATATATATATATATATATACATGCACACACATATATGTGTATATATATATATATATATATGTGTGTGTGTGTGTGTTATGTTTGTATGTGTATATAGGTGTACGTGTGAAGATAGCGAAGACCAGGTGTGACATCTGGTCCACCTGGTTATCGTCTCTCTCTTCATTAATTCTTCTTTCTCCTATGGTTGTTACGTTCAGCCAGCTTGTCACTGTAAACACGCACACACACACACGCGCGCACGCACACACACACACACACGCGCACGTGCGGACACATGCATATACTCACACGAACGCACGCAAATTAACAAGTATGTAATCAAGTACGTATGTTTTTCGCGTGTGTATGTATGTGTGTAAGTTGATATGCATATGTATGTGTGTGCGTGTGTGTGTACACACACGCACACACACACACACACACACATATATATATATATGCATACCAACATAACATGTACGAGTATGTGTGTAAATACAGATATACATACATTTATACAAACATAAATACACACGCAGATATATATATATATATATGTGTGTGTATACATATACATAAACATATATAT
>NC_069002.1:6915511-6917403 GCF_001194135.2 Octopus bimaculoides | reverse complement strand
CACACACACACACACACACACACACACACACACACACACACACACATATCAGGCAGTTAAACGTGGTAGCGGAAGAGGTAGTGTAAGCTTAAGGATGTCAGTGTTGAGATGTGACAAGACAGAATTATAAGACGTCCTTTATAGGAGACCCACGTTGGCAGAGAGGACACACACAAACACGCTGGCACGCACACACACGCACACACACGCACACACACGCACACACACGCACACACGCACGCAGATTTTGACATTAAGCAAAACATACTGACTCATACATACAAGAAACTTGCTTATATAGACATAGACTCATCCACATCCAGGTTCCCTCACGCACACGTTGTATCCTCGCTCTCACACACATACACACACGCGTACATATACGTTCACTCGTACAGTCACTTTCATGCATACATACATACATACATACATACATACATACATACATACATAGAGTGGCTGTGTGGTAAGTAGCTTGCTTCCCAACCACCTTGGGTAAGTGTCTTCTACTATAAGCCTCGGGCTGACCAAAGCCTTGTGAGCGGATTTGGTAGATGGAAACTGAAAGAAGCCCGTCGAATGTGTGTGTGTGTGTGTGTGTGCGTGTGTGTGTGTGTGTCTGTGTGTGTGTGCGATCGAATAAAGTGTTTTGCTCAAGAACACAACGCGCCACCCACTTAGGGAATCGAACCCACCTAATGATCTTGAGTGCAACAACCTAACCACTAGGCCACGTGTCTTCACACATACACACACACACACACACACACACATGTATGTATGTAGATATATACGTAAATACACTGACATACATATATCGCAGAACTCGTGTTTTTATCATTATTTCCACAGTTTCTTTCCTTTCTCTACTCTTCTTTCACCCATTCACCTATATTTATGAAGAAGTACCCTAAGCTCGAAACGTCAGAGACGTTTCCTATTTCTCAATCTCTTATCGAACATATAACTACACCGTGTGTATCGTTTTGTCTCTGCTTTGTTAGATAGATAGATAGACAGATAGATAGATAGATAGATAGATAGATAGATAGATAGATAGATAGATAGATAGATAGATAGATAGATAGATAGATAGATAGATAGGCAGATAGGTAGGTAGACATATAATGACACACATGCACACAAACACATCCATTCACACACACACACACACACACGCGCGCATCATGCTTGCACATACAAATAAAGAAGTAAAATAAAATAGAATAAAAACAAGAGAAGATTAAAAAAAATAAATCAATACTAAAATGAAAATCAATTTTGACAAGACATACGCAGAGCTCACCTCAGCCTAGCTCCACTCCACTCCGCCATTAAAGTTGGGACACCCGCCTCTACCACATACACTCACACATATATACGCACCACGCACACATACACGCACGCACACATACATACACGCACACACAGACACAAACGCGTACGCACATACGCACACTCACGCACACATAGTTATATACACATGCGCACGCAAACACGCACGTACGTATCCACGCACACATACATGCACGCACAGACGCATACGCGAACACTGACACACACACACATACACATACATAGACATACACACGCGCACGCTCATACGCGAACGCACACATACAGGCACTTACAAACACACGCACTCACACATACGCACGCATACATACACACACGCCCGCATGCACACAAATACACGTAAGCGCATGCGCACAACACAGCTCATACGGTATTATGCGCTGCGGAACCCAGAACCATATGGTTGGTAAGCAGGCTCCTTACCACGCAGCCATGTGACATTTCTGCCAGCTATATGTTCTGAGTTCATATTCTGCCGAAGTCGACATTGCTTTTCATCCTTTCGGGGACGATAAATTAAGTACCAGTTGAACATT
>NC_069002.1:6911055-6912076 GCF_001194135.2 Octopus bimaculoides | reverse complement strand
AAATCTTGCAAGTGCAAAGGTCCAACAGTCCTTGATGTCTAAAACACACTGAATGATAATAATGGTGAGGGTGAGGGTGGGGTGATGATGATGATGATGATGATGATGATGATGAAATCAAGGAAGATTTTGGAGTCAGGCAAATACGGAGAAAACAATTATAAGCGATTTAGCTACCCTTTATGTCAGTTCTAGTCTAACAGCGCTTTTGCTTTTCTTCTTTATGAATTGTGTATCTTGGAATACATTATCCAACGTTGCCATATTTTTTTTTTCTTTTCCTTTTCAAGACAGTGCATCTGTACCGAACTGGATCTTGATGTACAACACTAGACCTGAGACAATGTCATTGTTAAGCGTCTGATCAAAGGCGTTCCAGCCATGACCATCACGTTCTTCATTGGGTTCCTTCTTTACTTAAGGCGTTACATAATTAATTCTCATCTGTCCTTAACCTCTGATCAAACACCACCGGAGTATATAGTCATTACAGGCGTATATAGTGATGCTATTTAGCTCTCTTACGTCTTGGGCAGGAGGCGCAATTAGCCCTCTGCAGGAGCCTGTTTTAAAAGTCCGCACGGAGTGCGGTTTTTAAGAGGTGTGTGTGTGTGTGTAATTAAAGGTGAATGTGTGCATGTGTGTGTATGCGTGTGAGGTTAGAGCGTGTGTGTGATGTATGACTAAGTGTTAGTGCGTGTATATGTGTAAGTGCATGTGTGTGATTAGAGGTTATGTCAGTGTGCTAGGGTTTATGTGATGACAGGCTGGTATGGATGGGTGGGTATGTATGTCTATGTGCGTGTGTGAGAGAGAGAGGAGTCAATGTGTGTATGTAGATGTGTGTGTGTGTGTATGAGTGATTAGGGGTGACTGTGATTGTGTATGTGTGTGTAATTAAGGATTAGTGTTTATGTGCCTGTACACACGCACGCACACACATATAAGCGTGTACACGTCTGTCAGTACGTGCTTATGTGTGTATCTGTATATATATATATATATATATATATATATATAT
>NC_069002.1:6909319-6910642 GCF_001194135.2 Octopus bimaculoides | reverse complement strand
ACGCGTGTTCCTATGTGTGTGTGTGTGTGTGTGTGTTTATTACATTATGTATGTACACACACACACACACACACACACGCGCGCGCTCACACACACGCATGCGTACACAGATAGACACCCCACAAACAGCCAGCACACACACACATACAGTCGATTCCACAGCCGCGAGCATTGAAATTTTTTTTATGCAATTAACCGGTGGAGTATGCAATTAGCGTTATTGAGTTTTAGCAAGTGATCATGGTTACGTTACGAATGCAAGGCTTATAAAATAAGAACAAGAAGCAGAACACCCTCCTTCGCCGTCTCTCTTCCCCCTCCTCCCTTTCTTTCTTAACAGTACATTGTGTGTAAACATCGACATTGGCTAATATTCCACCCGGGTTAAGCTGATAGTTTTTCATTGATTCGTATCAACATGACAACAGATTGACTTGTACCCCCTTTAGGGCATGCTAGTTTTATTTCATATTCATTAATTTACCTGCCTAAGCCTTTTATTTTCCTTACCTTTCTTTGTTTGTTTGTTTGTTTGTTTCTTTCTTTCTTTTTCATCGAGCCCTATGTGACCCACAAAGCCGGGTTGCTCGGTTTCCATGACATTTAAGAAGTGACTGGGATCGTAGCATTCATCACCGAACGGTACGCCGGTCCGTTGCTGAGTTCAAGGCAAGCATTTTTGATGGGAGGGATGGAGGAGGAAGGGAGGGTACAATTAGATTACATCGACCCCCCACCACCACCACCACCACCACCAGCAACTTGTCTGATACTTTTATCTAACCGACTCTGAAGGGATGAAAGGCAAAGTTGACCTCGGTGGAATTTGAACTCAGAACGTGAAGGGCCGAAAAAAATTCCTTAAAGCATTTTTACCGGCGTGCTAACACCTCTACTAGCTCCACTAGTCCGGTCCCCTAACCACTGGGCCATTGCGCCTCCACATACGTACATAATACATACATACATACATACATACGCACGTGCACTCTCTCTCTCTCTCTCTCTCTCTCTCTCTCACATACACACACACACACACACGCAAATGTCTCTTGTACCACACTCTCAATCTTAAAAATAGGAAGAAAATATTGATCAAATGCTTTTTGTTATGGCAACATCGGAACATAAGTGAAACTGGAAGATGGTCCGTGTCGCCAGTGATAATTAATCAATTAGAGAATTTGATGGGTGTGTGTGGGTGTGTGTGTGTGTGGATGGATATATAAGTTCAAATATCACGTGGAATGGTGAAACTAATGCTTCGGGGTCATAGCTGATCGTCGTCTTAGAGCAAGAACAAAATGGAAACAGAGTGTTGTT
>NC_069002.1:6907182-6908136 GCF_001194135.2 Octopus bimaculoides | reverse complement strand
ATAATAATAATAATAATAATAATAATAATAATAATAATAATAATAATAATAATAATAAGAAGAAGAAGAAGAAGAAGAAGAAGAAGAAGAAGAAGAAGAAGAAGAAGAATCATTTCTACTCTAGGTACAAGGCCCGAAATTTTGGGGGAGGGGTCCAGCCGATAAGATCGACCCCAGTACGCAACTGGTACTTAATTTATCGATCCCAAAAGGATGAAAAGCACAGTCGACCTCGGCGTAATAATAATAATAATAATAATAATAATAATAATAATAATAATATAGGTACAAGGAATGTAATTCTGAATGGAGGGAGCAAGTTGACATTTTGATTATATCAACCCCGGTGGATAGGTGTGTAAAAAGAGACAAAGTTGATCTTGATGGTATTTGAACTCGGGCACTAAAGAGCCGTAAAAATAACTGCAAAACATTTTGCCCAACGTTCTCATCTTTCATCCAATCAACGGACTTTAAACGTGATAACAGTGTTTTTGAGGTCATATTACGTTGGGTTTTTGACCTTGACCTTACCGCTGACCTTGACCTTAGGAAATTGAATAACAAAAATATTGTACCTGCATCGCACAAAGAACAGGTAGGAGGGACCAGGACAATATTCGCTGGACAATAAAATATTTCCCCACTTTAATTTCCACTCTATGAATTAGTGACCTCGTGGTACCAAATATAAGGAATCGATATCAACACACACGTTTACATACAAAGACACACTCACACGCGCCCGAGGAGGCATAGAAATAAGAAGGCAAGCAGGCAGCCAGGCACGCCAAGCCAAAAGAGAAAACAAAAAGACAAAAAGAAAAACCCGAAATGACTCACGCCTTCATTTCGATAGTTCAACATATATTGATTCCAGCTTAAAAACGGACAGTTAATATAACAGTGTTTAATAATACAGATAGTATCGATCGGTGAGAAAAGAAAAAAAAA
>NC_069002.1:6906773-6907172 GCF_001194135.2 Octopus bimaculoides | reverse complement strand
AAAAAAAAAAAAAAAAAAAAAAGGAAAAAAAGGAGGAAAGGAAAGAAGAAAAGAAATAAACAAATAACAATGGTATTCCGAACAGATCAATGAGGTTAGCACAAACAAAACAGCAGGGCAACTAGAAATAATAATAATAAAAAAACTAGGAAAAACAAAAAAATAACAGGAGAATGTAAAAAAATAACGTACCTAAAAATAATGCATACATTGCATATATATATATATATATATATATACATATATATGTGTGTGTGTGTGTGTGTGTATTATATATATATATGTGTGTGTGTGTGTGTGTGTGTATATATACATGTATGTATATATATATATGTATGCATATATATATATATATATGTATTTATATGTATGTGTGTGTATATATATATATGTATGTAT
>NC_069002.1:6900545-6901420 GCF_001194135.2 Octopus bimaculoides | reverse complement strand
ATATATACGACAGGCTTCTTTCAGTTTCCGTCTGCCAAATCCACACACAAGGCTTTGGTCGGCCCGAGGCTATAGAAGAATACATTTGCTCAAAGTGCCACGCAGTGGGACTGAACCCGGAACCATGCAAGCTACTTACTACACAGCCACTCCTGCATCTATTGTATATATAGAGAGAGATAGTTATGGCGGGAATGTCTTTAATCATAGGCTTGAATAGACAGGCTAATTACAGGTTAAACAGCAACAGTTCTCTTAAATAAAGACCCTTTGCATGGTAACTCGGTCTGAACGATTGCCTGCTCCCTCGTACAAAAGGGATAGAGATCTTCATCATTGTTATATTACAGTGGCGATCTGGTAGGCGAAATGCTTAGCGGCATTTCTTACGGATCTTTATGTTCTGCGTTCAAATCCCGTTGAGATCAACTGTTACTTTTCGTACTCTGGTGGTGGGGCTGTCTATAAAATAAAGTACCATTCACGTGCTGGGGTCGACAGTGTCGACTAAGCGTTTCCTTCAAAAACTGCTAAGCTAACCGTGTACTACGATCAGAGGCTATTACTATTATCATTATTGGATGATAATGATGATGATGATGATGATGATGATGATGATGATGTTGATGACGAATACGATGGCGATGATGGCTATGGCGACGATGAAAATATTAATGTGACTGATGACGTTGATAACGATGACAGAGTTGATCTAATATCTTGAGAAAATCTTCAAGAAAGATTAGAAATAAAGAAAGGGAATAAAGTTAAGAAAAAAAGAAAGAAGGAAAGAAGGAAGAAAGGAAACAACGACAATGACAAGGACAAGGATAGACGAAACACTTTGATCACCACCACCCCCGCCATAACCCATG
>NC_069002.1:6897168-6899954 GCF_001194135.2 Octopus bimaculoides | reverse complement strand
TGTGTGTGTGTGTGTGTGTGTGTGTGTGTGTGTGTAGCGAGAGAGAGAGTGAGAGTTAGAGAAACTACATGCATATACATATTTGTGTTGACAACTGGTGTACCATCATAACTTAGGGACTCGACAAAAGACACTGCGGGACTTAAAACAAAAAAGGGAAAAATTACTGAGATTGATTTGTTCGATTGAAATCCTTCAAGACAGTAAACTTTGTGCTCCAGCATGGCCGCAGTCCATGAAACAAAAAAATACGGATGGGCATACTAGTTCATCTTTGATCACATATCTTTTTGATCTTTGCTGACTTTGAGCAAAATAGCAAGTACAATCGAAAATAATATAGACAATTGTCCTAGTTTTCAGTCACGCAACTTTCTTATCTCCATTTAGTTTATATTTAAGACGCTTTGTAATTAAAGGGAGTTTTCTTGAGTACTCGCTCTGTGGTTTGCCAGCTACTTCACTGATATACTCTTATCTGATGGACGTGTCATATCTAGCAGTGCACAAGTCCTGGAAGACAGAAACAACGTACTGAGTAACAATGTCAGGCCTGTTGCTTCTTACGTGGCGGATAATACTCGTTGAAGTTGAATAATATCAGACATAAGACAGCGTTAAGGGCAGCAGTGAATGATGGTAGAATTTGTGAAAGCCAGATAAAACGGTTTTTGATAATATAGAAGTATTACATTATATATTTAAATCGATTTCACCGATTACATTCTACGCGTCATCCAAAGATAATGTGACAATGTCCTAATGCAAAATAAAAAAAATTCAAAAAAGGCAGAACAAAGAAAAGCACATTTGCGCATGTGTGTGTGCGTATACTAAAGCCAAAAACTGATTATTGACATTATATATATATATATATATATATATATATATATATACGATGGGCTTTCAGTTTCTGTCTGCTAAATCCGCTCACAAGGCTTCGGTCGGCCCGAGGCTATAGTAGAAGACATTTGCCCAAGGTATCACGCAGTGGGACTGAACCCGAGACCATGTGGTTGGTAAGCAAGCTACATAACAAAATGTTAGTGCTTGGCTGTGTTTAGGCACAAGTAAAATTTAGGTTAGTTAAAATATGATTTGTGACATCTTTCAACTGCTAAAAGGCAAATTCTCTGCAGTTACCATGGAGAAAATATCTTTCTTCTGGTAAAAAGGTGTGAAAACCCCCGGTTGGTTCAGTGTCGCCTTCTATGAGGAATCCTAGACATCGATGTTCCGAGTTTATTGACTTTTGTCAATGGGATATACCTAAGAGAGGCAACTCTGAACAAACTTATAACGCAATAGCTTTATGTAAAATTCAGTCACGTTGTTGACTGATTTGTGCTGGTAGATCACCCGATCGAGGAAAATAACGATATGTTAGCGCAAGCAGTGTTTAGGCACAAACAAAATTTAGGTTAGTTAAAATAATAATAATAATAATAATAATAATAATAATAATAATAATAATAATATGAAAATAAGACTAAGGTATTTGTACTCAAAAATTTAACTCTTTCTGAGCATTATTTTAAGGGATTAGTTTTAGGATTAGCAAAAGTAAGGGAGTCAATCGTAACCGGTTGGTAGTAAGACTTCGATTTAACCAGAGAAAAAAAAGACGAAGGAGTTATAGATAAAACAGCAACACAACAACAACAACAACAACAATGATAATAATAATAATAATAATAATAATAATAATAATAATAATAATAATAATAATAATAATAATAATAACAGCAATAAGATGATAAACGAGTCACTGTAGTGAGTGACAAACCTCTTAAAAGCAAAGGAGATGTAAAGATATGGATAATCTTTATGTAAATTTTTAAAATGATAAATCAAGAGGGAGATAAAATGAGGTCTTGATATTTATAGATTGTTTACAAGGCGGGAATAATAATAATAATAATAATAATAATAATAATAATAATAATAAGAAGAAGAAGAAGAAGAAGAAGAAGAAGAAGAAGAAGAAGAAGAAGAAGAAGAAGAAGAGGAGGGGGAGGAGGAGAAATTTTACAACTAGAGTAGATAATTAAAGTGGTATCTGATTATGTAAGGTTCCGTACATCATACACACATACACAAACGTACGTATGCACACACACACACACACACACACGCACACATGTACATGTATACACAGGAAGCCCTCGCTTTCTAGAAGCAATAATGCATTCTTGAAAATCTGGCCGTAACGCGAAAATGAGATGAAAAAGGTAAAGGACAGAGGAAGAGAAAGTGCTATATTATTACAGTTAGCTGAAGGGTCAACAAATTTTATAGGCAACTAGCCCCGTGCTCTTCTAGCTTGAGGCCCAAATACACGCACACTCATACACACGCACAAACAAGCGTGCAACCACGCATGCGTATACATGTTGGTGTACATGCTGAGATCTGTTGCAACCTATTGGATTCAAAAGTTGACGGATTGAGAGTGATAATGATGCGAGTTGCATTGGTTTAGATCAGGGGTTCTCAAGCGGGGACCCTATGGCGCCCTAAAAATCCATATAAGATTTGTGGTGGTTGGGGGTGGGGGATCCACGCCAACAAAATAGTAAATTGGGGATCTACAATAGTATTTTAAGGGACCCCTGAAAAATATTTAGCGGTCAGGCAAAAGTGACCGATAGAATAAATACTAGGATTACGAAGAATAAGTCCTGGGGTCGATTTGCTCGACGAAGAAGCGGTGCTCCAGCATGACCGCAGCCAAATGACTGAAACAAATAAAAGAAGGAATAAAAGAATATATATAACGTATATAT
>NC_069002.1:6889687-6894029 GCF_001194135.2 Octopus bimaculoides | reverse complement strand
TATATATACACACACCTGAAGTGTACACACACACTCACACATATATATATATATAATTTCTCATATATATAATGGAGAAATGGTACAAAATGTATAAATGGATGATGCGTAAAGCAACGGCACAGTTTCGATTCCCTGTTATCCTTAGATTTATTGCAGGAACTTCGTAGTAGCGGTCGGGGTGACAGAATTAATAAAATAGATGGAATGTGTAATAGACTTTATTGGGTGCAACACATGTTTCGACCCGTTCTGGGTCTCTTCAGGTGCATCAAGAAAAAAGACTCACTAGAGATTTCTTGGGTCGGCTTACGTACCCTCTGCCAGACAAAATGCTTGGCAGTATTTCGGTCAGCTTTGCCTTTCATCTTTTCAGGGTCAATAAGACAAGTACCAGTAAGATACTGGGGTCGATGTAATCGACTAGCTCCCTTCCCCCCAAGATTCTAGACCCTGTGCTTATAGTTGACAGAATTATTATTAATATTATTATTATTACACAGTTGTTTGCAGTGTCTGCTTTTTACTTTATTGTTCATTATCGATTCTGCGTATACTCAGCGATCATTGTATTCTTTTTTGTTTTTATTTGTGGTTTTATTATTGTAATTTCCCCCACATAATGTCCCCTTCTCTATTCATAGGCCTCGTGGCAAATACAGTGACAATAATTTACAGACCGAGTAGAGTGATCGACGACATTAAATAACAGTTAGTTGTTTGCGTCCTTATTTCAAAATCGTACCGAGGTCACCTGTTTGCTATTCATTCTCTCAGTAATCGATATTATAAAGTAGGAATCGATATACTCAGCCACACCCTTATGCACAATTAGAGGTGTTATGTCAAAGATAGAAAGCAGAATTGCACGCATATGTGTATGCATACAGGTGTGATGTGCAGCCAGGCTTGTGTTTTGGATGGCCTACAGATGACCTTGAATCTAGCTGCGCTATCTTAGATCTCATTTTTAGTTTCTTAGTTAATTTTGGTTAGATTTAACGCTGCCACTTGTTTCTTAGAGAGACAGGAGTGATGCCGGCGGTGTGAAATGTGAGCACAATTCCACATTGATTGAAGAGAAAGTTGAATTGCCGAAAAACTGGAATTTGTGTTCCATTGCATAAGTTATGGGAAATGTACAGAATTGGTTCATTAATTGTTTGTGATTTGCAGTAGCAAAGGGAAAGTTCTGTACAAACAGCAATTCCAAAAAGCAACAAATGACCATTAGGAAAGCAATAAAAGATGGTAAAGTGACTGAGCATCATCGAGTGATGATGGAGTGGTTTCTACCTCGTTGCAGTGACTCATCAGGCTGCTTAATAATGAAGCAGGGTCATTTGTTTCATAAAGAATTTAAATTATATTCCAGAATGGCTACAAAAATTCATGAAGCTTTGTGGAATTTTCATCAACGGTGTACAAAAGAAAGTGGTCTGCAAGTCATGAAAGATCTGTTGAGCGTGTGTATGAATTTGCCAAGGTCGTAACTTATGTGCACTTCAGACCCGAGCTTGTGTATCATACAGAAAAACCTGTATTATATCGATGCACAATGAGGAAAACATTAACAATATAAGACTGGAAAATACTGCGCTCAAATGCTGTAGGTTACGTTCAGACGTAGGCCGTTGGCAATAGGAAAAAAGTATACGTCACAGAGCCTTGAAAAGAATCAAATATTCTCCAGTAACACACCGTTCAAACAAGGATGATTGCATACCAACTGTAGTTATCATAAAATGGTTTTAAAAGGTTTTTGTTTTTGTTCAAAATTCTTCTTATTCTGGACAACTGTTCATCCTACTCAAAAGCTGAACTTTTTTTTTTATTTTTTTTTTTTATTTATGTGTTTCAGCCAAGTGGCTGCGGTCATGCTGGTGCACCACCGTGAGGTATGTACAAGAAAAACATGTTTATAAGCGTATTTATCACTCAACTATACGTCATTTATCCAGTCCATTGAGACCAACAAATACTGAACTCTCTAAAGGCTGAGTGTAGCTCACTTTCCATGAAACATATGTCAGATGCGGTGAACGCTGGCTGTACTTATAAATCGTTAAACAATATGAAAAATGTTCGTTGATTCGTTGCTGAAAGATGATAGAAAGTTGAAGCATCTACACCAGTGGTTTTCAACCGGGGTCCACATGATCCTTGGGAGTTTATATAAGATTTTGCTGTTAAAATTTTATTTGCAATAAACCGGTTATACTTCTACGACACACAAAATTTTTCAACTATTTTTTTTTTTTTAGTATTTATTTCCTAATAAAGAAACGGATGTGGTTAACTTTCCTGTGACAGTTTAAGTGAGTTAGTTAATGGATGTAATCAAAGAAATAAAGCAATGTAGAGACTCTTACGAAACAAGAGCTACAGAAAATGTACAGAGCGGAAGACCGAAACACATAAACATATGAAGCAACTTCGCTCAGATGAAATGTTTAAGAAGTTGGCCAAGAACAATGCGTCCTGATGTTTCAAGTTCAGGTGCCCTGGATATCTTACCAACAACACCAGGATTTCAAGACGAAATGTTCAATTGAGAAGCGCACAGCAACTCTGACAGTGTTCTGATTCCAAACTTCGCGGTTATCTTTAGAATTCCAGTAAAATTCAAAACTTTGCCAATTGTTGATGAATAATGCCTGCAGCATATTTTGTAATTACAGATATTAGTAAAACTACATTTAATATTTCTTTAATGATCTTGTTTAATTAAAGCTATTTTACTGATACCTGTACATATTCAGTACAGTACTTTGCACAGTTCGGTATCGTTCAACTTGTGTCATTCATACCAAAGTACGGGTGCCTCTGTTTTATTTAATTATTTTGGTAAATTTGATATTTATTGAATTTAAGGTCCATGATACTTTAAAGACACAGTGGGGTGTATAATTGGTCACTTAGAGTGTGTTGACCGGAGGTAATCACCTCTTGTTCAGTAAAACAGTTAATTAGGTAAGATTTTGAACGCAATGGTGCCGCTAATTCATTGTTGCACTTGTACACTCGCGCGCACGCCTACATTCCAGCATGTGAACAAACGAAGAAAACCCAACACATTTAGTTGGAGTTTTGAGCACTTAATAGCAAGATGAATCAGCTCCACATTACCTAAAGTTTCGTAAGAGCATACGCCAAAGAAACCGGGAAACCGGGCCCATGAGCCTGGCTAGGCTTTAAAAGGGCGCATAAATAAAAAAAATATTATTATTATTGTTGTTGTTGTTGTTATTATTAAGGCGGTGAACTGGCAGATTCCTTAGCACTCCGGACAAAATGCTTAGCGATAAATTAAGTACCAGTTGAATACTGGGGTCGATGTACTCAACACATCCCCTTATTATTATTATTATTATCGTTATTATCATTATTATTAGGCGAGCTGGCAGACTCGTTAGCACACCGGACAAAATGCTTAGCGGTACTTCGTCCGTCTTCACGTTCTGAGATGAAATTCCACCGAGGTCCACTTTGCTTTTCATCCTTTCAGGGGTCGATAAAATAAGTATCAGTTGAACACTGGGTACGATGTGATCGACTTACCCCTTCTCCCGAAATTGCCGGCCTTGAGCCAAAATTTGAAACCAGTAGTAGTAGTAGTAACATTACTAATACTATTGATTTTATTTTTGTTGGTGATGTTTGTGGTTGTGGTGGTGGTGTTGCTGGTAGTGGTAGTGGTGGTGGTAAAGGTGCTGATAGCCGCAGCAGTAGTAGTAGTAGTAGTAGTAGTAGTAGTAGTAGTAGTAGTAGTAGTAGTGGTGGAAAAACGTTTGGCAACAAGTCAGTGTTGATCATGCAGAAATATAAATGAAAGGCTTCCCAGCCGTGACTATCTCGTCATCTGTGTATTGAAGGAATGCATTCCAGCGTTGTACATCCGAATAAGAAGCAACTGGGGTGGAAACGGGGTATTGATGTAGGTTTAGTTGCATGGGGCGGAGTTGAGATGTCTGTTGCTGTTGTTGTTGTTGTTGTTGTAGTATATAGCCCCAGGTTAACATTGATCAACGCGTAGACGTAGTCAAAGACATGCATCCCGGCTAGCCGTGACCAACACGCTGTCTTTTATTTGGGAATACATTATCGAATATTTTTTTATTTTAAACGCCGTAGGGTATGTGGTTTGAAGATTTGGCTGTTGTTTCTAGCAGTTGTTATGTGGTTGGTAGCCAAAACCAGAGTTGTTTTGGTAGAACCGAAATAATTGATGAGCGCGTAGCAGTAAGAAGAATAAAAACAACCGGGGTAGATAGAGAGAAGATGAGAGAGAACGAGAGAGAGAGAGAGAGAGAGAGAGAGAGAGAGAGAGAGAGAGAGAGAG
>NC_069002.1:6888686-6889177 GCF_001194135.2 Octopus bimaculoides | reverse complement strand
AGAGAGAGAGAACGAGAGAGAGAGAGAACGAGAGAGAGAGAGAACGAGAGAGAGAGAATGAGAGAGAGAACGATACAGAGAGAGAAAGTAAGAGAGAGAGAGAGAAAGAGAGAGAGAAAGATAGAGAGATGAGAGAGAACGAGAGAGAGAGAGAAAGTAAGAGAGAGAGAGAGAAAGAGAGAGAGAAAGATAGAGAGAAGATGAGAGAGAACGAGAGAGAGAAAACGAGAGAGAACGAGAGGGAGAGAGAAGATGAGAGAGAATGAGAGAGAGAGAGAGAGAACGAGAGAGAGAGAGAGAGAGAGAGAGAGAGAGAACGAGAGAGAGAGAGAGAGAACGACACAGAGAGAGAAAGTAAGAGAGAGAGAGAGAAAGAGAGAGAAAGAGAGAAAGAGAGAGAGAAGATGAGCGAGAACAAGAGAGAGAGAAAACGAGAGAGAACGAGAGGGAGAGAGAATATGAGAGAGAGAGAGAGAGAACGAGAGAGAGAG
>NC_069002.1:6888231-6888676 GCF_001194135.2 Octopus bimaculoides | reverse complement strand
GGTGGTCTCGAGAAATACAGAAAGAAGGAAAAGGACTTGAGAGATAGGGAGAGAAAGAGAAAGAAATAGAAAAAATGAATGAGACAATGAGGAAAAGAAGAAAAATAGAAGAGGAGGATGAGAGGGAGGGAGATGGATGAGGAGGATTGAAAGAAAAGCAAGAGGTGCGGAATGAGGAGAAAAAGAACGAGCATCAAGTACTTTTTTCTTTCCTTCTTTCTTTCCTTTCCTTTTTCTTTTTTTTTTTTTGTTTTTATCATTCAAGGTGAATGTTGATTCAGTTGCGTACATTTTGATTATCGCGGCACATATGCACACACAAACTGTACCACGATCTGCTACAAATAGTAGTAGAAATGTCCTTTTAAACCAAACTGCACCGTTTAAAGAGTACAGGAGAAAAAGGAATGAATACACATGAATGTCGTAGTCCAAGATACACCAT
>NC_069002.1:6884205-6887522 GCF_001194135.2 Octopus bimaculoides | reverse complement strand
CTCGCTGCCTTCTCGTTGTTTCAAATATTGTCCACCAAACGAGCTCTTACGCAAAACCCGCCAAATTTAAAAACTGTCAGTACTCAACCGGACATCAAAAAAAAAAAAAGGAAACAAAAAATAAGAAAAAAAAGAACAATAAAACGGTTTCGTGGAGCTTTAGGTGTTTTCGCTCAATAAACACCCACAACGCCCGGTCTGGGAATCGAAACCGCGATCCTATGACCGCGAGTCCGCTGCTCTAACCACTGGGCCATTGCGCCTCCACAGTTGACTACGAAAGTCAATGTCAATGACTTAGATCCACTACTACAGCAGCACCTGCAAAATTACCGGCCATGGGCTAAAATCTGATAGGATCATTAGCGTTATTGTTATTAGTCCAACTACAGTTCGTGGTTTCGAAGTGGCAGGATCGTTAGTTTGTCTAACAAAATTAAGCTGCAGCATTTGTTCCAGATCGTTTATGTTCTGAGTTCAAATCATGCCAAGGAGAACTTTGTCTTTTGATTAATCTGGAATCAATAAAATAACGTACCCAACCATGTGCTGAGATCGATTTAATTGACCGATGCGTTCCCGCCAAATCTCTTGTCTTCTGTCTGCGCAACAAACAAATGCAGACATATACTACTCTCTCACACACACACACACACACACATACACACACACTACAGGTGCGTTAATAGTATTTTGTTTCAATGCTATTAAAAAACAAAATAACTGACATCTGTCTATTACGTACACACACATTTCATACTGAGTAATCCACAGACACGTGTGCCCTTAACGTAGTTCTCAGGGAGATTCAGCTTGACACAGAGTGTGACAAGTCTGGCTCTTTGAAATACAAGGTACAACTAATTTTTGCCAGTTGAGTGGACTGGAGCAACGTGAAATAAAGTGTCTTGCTCAAGGACAAAACGCATCGCAGAGAATTGAACTCACGACCATACAATCGTGAGTCGAATTCCCTAACCACTACGCCACGCACCTTCATACACATTATATATATATAATGGCCTATAGTTGGTAAGTATCAAATAAGATATTCCGGTTGTGTACACAGAAAACAAACCCTATGAGTATTTAGCGCGTAGGGGCTGGTCCAAATCACACGATACATTGAATAGTACGCTGTTGGTATACTCCAGGGTGTCCGACGTGTCGTAAAACCCTATGGTGTATTATAATCAAATGAATAATAACAGACGATGGATAATTGTCACTTAATTACAGCTGTTTCTTACTCATCTTTAATAGAAGAATGATAATATTACTCCATTACAAAAAAACCGTAATCAGCAGGTGAAACGTAATTTTACAACGAAAGAATATTCCAAGAATACAGCAGGGATGTAGCTGAAGTCTGTCGAGGTCAACTATGAAATGGGAGAATGACCAACAAAGTTGGCCGTTGAGATTAAGAATATAGGTTTTGAAAGTGTGTAATATGATATCTAAGGTCAGCGACCCTGGTAAGATAGGAGTCTGCTAGACTGGTTCTTAGGTAGACTGGGGTGGGGCGTAATTGATATTTTGTTATAGTAGGCTTAAAGCAGTGGGTAGCAAAGAGAGGTCTTGATATAAATTAAGGATAAAGAAAGCAAAAGTGAAGAAAAATAAAAGCATACAAATCAATTAAGCATACGGTCAGGGTTTAGGATTCGCTAGTTAAGGCTAAAGAACAAAGGGAGGAGGGCAGGGATACACAGAATTTAGGGGTATTCTGTGAATATTGGTTGAAAGTTGGATGAGGGTACGAATACAATCGAATAATAAGATTTAACTTTTATGGAAGTGTAGTGTTAGTAATAGGAGAACATTATTTATCGTTTAAAGAGTTTAAAGAAGGTGGGGTTATATAATAAACTATACCTAGTGCGGAGATAGAGGAGATAGAGGAGATACCAGATCAGATATCAAAGAAAGCCAGCAGTAGGGAGTAGTCTAATGATTAACAATCTGGAATGTTATACAGGTGGCTTTGATATTATTTAATTACATAGTATAATCACCATTGTGTGAATGAGGTAATGCAACTCCGGACAATAGTCGCAGGTAAGAGATTTAAATAGTGTGTTCTATTATTTAACCAGCGTAGCACAAATAACTGTCTTTGTAAAAGGATTATTTACTTAGTGGAATTGGAAAAGATCTGGCTAGGGTGTGCAGGCTGCGACTTCTAGGTTAGATATCTTTGCTATCGCTATTGCATAATACTGGGTACACCACAGATAGAATGGTTAGTTCCTTCAATACAGCATACCATGAAAGCATAGTAAGAGTTATTAGAAAGTAATGGTAAAGGGAAACGAAACTATAATCGTAATCTCAACGGCCAACTTTGTTGGTCAGTCTCCTATTTCAGCTTTGGCCTCGATAGACTTCAGCCATAGCCCTGCTGTATTCTTGGGATATTCTTTTGACTGTTAAATTACAAAAAAGAAAAACCGTATTCATCAGGTAAAATTATGTTTCACCTGATGATTGCGGTTTTCTTTTTTCTTTTTTCTTTTTTTGTAATGGAGTAATGTTCTCATTCTTCTACTAAAAAGATGCGTCAGAAACAGCTGTTATGAACTGACAATTATCTATCGTCCGTTGTTATTCATTTGCTTATGTGTGTGTGTGTGTGTGTATACATATACAAGCATATGCTTATATAGATGCACACACGGACACACACATACGCACACACACATTATTCTTTTATCCTTTTAAACGTTTCAGTCCTTTGACCCCTGCCATGCTGGAGCACCGACTTTAGTCGAACAAATCGACCCCCGGGACTTATTCTTTGTAAGCCTAGCACTTATTCTATCGGTCTCTTGAGCCAAACTGTTAAGTTACGGTGACGTAAATACACCAACATCAGTTGTCAAGCGATGGTGGGAGGACAAACACAGACACACAAATATATATACGACGGGCTTCTTTCAGTTTCCGTCTACCAAATTCACTCGCAATGCTATAGTAGAAGACACTTTCCCATGCTGCCACGCAGTAGTACTGAACCTGGAACCATGTTGGTTGGGAAGCAAGCTTCTTATCACATAGCCACTCCTACGCCTATAATATATATATATATATGTATATATGCATACATGTGTGTGTATGATATGTACGTATACATTCGTATGCATGTGCGTGCATCTGTGAATGTGTGTGTCTGTGTGCGCGCGTATATGTGTGTGTGTTTGTGTGCAGTTTGTCTTATTCGTGGCAGATAGAGAATGACCGATAGAGGGGACAGCTGAAATGGATTGATATACCTAGGTATATACCCGGATTTCACGCCCCCCCCCCATACACAA
>NC_069002.1:6882044-6884195 GCF_001194135.2 Octopus bimaculoides | reverse complement strand
CACACACATATATATATATATATATATATATATACATACATTCACACCTGTGAGAACACATTTCCTATACGGCTACATATATCGTTATCTATACACATATTGATATCTATATGTATGTGTGTGTGTGTGTGTATTTATGAGTGTATCTATATATATGTGTGTGTGTGCGTGTGTGTGTGTGTGCGTATTTATGAGTGTATCTATATATGCGTGGGTGTGTTGTGTGTGAGTGAGTGTGTGGGTGTGTGTGTATATATTTATGTATGTGTGTGCTGTGTGTTTGTATGTATCTGTGTGTGTGTGTGCGTGTATGCCTCATTCGATCATTCATCTTCCGTACACGTGTACACACATCCAAAAATTACATTTGTTTCATATCCCCCTCTGCTACACATGTCCAGATGAAGCATACACTAACATCATCGAAAAGTATTTCGCAAACAAGATTTACACATAAATATATGAGTATACATCCTCATGTAACCTTTAAACTAGTGTTTACTAGCTAACTTCCCTAACTAAGCTGTGTCATTTGTGCGCGCGCACACAGTAGACAACTAGCGCACAAACGGAAAATGTGCGCACACAAGGTTCTTGTCGAGGAAATTGATTTTTCTTTTTAAATTGAAGATGGTTACTCGCATGGAATCGCACTTGCAAATAAAGACATATTTTGTACCCTGGTAAATTTCTGCATACACCTGTAGCCAAAATTAACAGGGTACCTTGTTTATAATCCATGCACCGCACAAGCGTACACCCATACTTATAAACAAAGGCTTCCGTACACGTGTATATATATTCTTTCACAGATGTGTATAAAGATCTCCACCCGTTTATACACTCTTGCACTTTAGTATCTGTGACGTATATATACACGTGTATACATCCAAGGATATTGCTATATACATGTGTAACGATTTATTTACACTCGTTGAGCAATGTCAACGTGCATAGATTAGAAGACACGATTCGGCATTGTACATTTATATATCCTTGGGCTACCCGATTTTTGTTCACTACGTACACACACACACACACACACACACACGTTTCGAGCGTGTGTAAACATACGTTTGTACGCACGCGCACACACTTACCAAAACAGTCCACCCGAACACGTGTGCGTGTGTATGTGTGTGTGCGTATGTGTGTGTGTATGCACACCTCCACACACTTCGTTTATACACCCTGGCATATATGTAGTGCATATATATATATATATATATATAATTGCATACGTATACGGGTGTTACTTCTGATTGTATGCAGAAACGCGTACCCTGTGTCCTTCCCCCACCCCATAACCGCGTACGCATGCAGATGCAAATATGAACTTGGTAGCTTGACGGGCTAGAAATAGCGGCTAAATACTTCCCTTACTTCCTCCCTACTCTAAATGACACTCCACTGTCTAAACAATGGAAGGGGATATGAGAAAATAGCACCAGATACACTTAGAAAAGTAAAAAAAAAAAAAACAGGCGTGAGTGTCATGGAAAGGATGTCTGATAATAAAATAGTATTTTATTATCAGACATGTGTTTATGTATATGTATGTATATATCCATCAAGACTCCCATACTGTCAAAAGAAAATTATATATACACACGTACTGAGTCTCATATATACACACTTGCACAAAGTTATGTATATATGTATAGTAAATATTAGCATGTATGTATATTCCTATGATCGATGTGTATACATCGTTGCAACATGTAATTTATGCTGGCGTGTATACACCCTTGCACAAAGGTGTGTGATATTTGCTCCAACGTGCGTATGCACCCTTATGTGTGTATATACCCGTAAATAAAGGTATGAAGTATGTACTTGCGTACAAAAAACAATGCACAAAAATATGTAGCTCAATATTCATGTGTATGTATGCATATGTGGAGATATGCTGTATATATATATATATATATATATATATGCGTGTGTGGGTGTGGGTGTGTGTGTGTATAAACACGTTTGCACAAACTAATATTGTTAATGTTTACGTGTACACCATAGCTCAAAGATATACTGTTCACATGTGTATATACACCTCTACACACAGGAATGTGTATGTATACATACATGCAAAATTATATGTAGACAGTGCTTCAGCTCATATATCTACACCCATGCACAAAGGTATATATA
>NC_069002.1:6876879-6877161 GCF_001194135.2 Octopus bimaculoides | reverse complement strand
TGTGTGTGTGTGTGTGTGTGTGTGTGTGTGTGTGTCTGTGTTTATCCCCCCAGCATCGCTTGACAACCGATGGTGGTGTGTTTACGTCCCCGTAAGAGACTATTAGAATAAGTACTAGCCATCCAAAGAATAAGTCCTGTGGTCGCTTTGCTCGACTAAAGGCGGTGCTCCAGCATGGCCACAGTCAAATGACTGAAACAAGTAAAAGAGTAAAAGAGTATATAGGCGCATACGTGGCGGCGTGGTAAGAAGTTTGCTTCCCAACCACATTCTTTCGGGTTC
>NC_069002.1:6872970-6875755 GCF_001194135.2 Octopus bimaculoides | reverse complement strand
GTTCTGAGTTCGAATTCCGCCGAGGTCGACTTTGTCTTTCATCCTTTCGGGGTCGATAAAATAAGTACCAGTTGCGCACTGGGGTCGATATAATCGACTTAATCCATTTGTCTGTCCTTGTTTGTCCCCTCTGTGTGTAGCCCCTTCTGGGCAGTAAAGAAATAAGAAACATTAGCAGGCCGGGCGAAATGCTTAGCGGTATTTCGTCTGTCTTTATGTTCTGAGCTCAAATTCCGCCGAGGTCGACTTTGCCTTTCAGTCTTCGGGGTCGAGAAATTAGGTGCCAGTTGCGTACTGGGGTCGAGCTAATCGACTGGCCCCCTCTCCCAAAATTTCGGGCCTTGTGCCGAGAGTAGAAAAGATTAAAACTTATATCTGCTGTTGTTCATTTTGATGTTGGTAATATATTTGGTGGTGTTCCATACGTTGTTGACACTCCGTCGCTTACGACGTCGAGGGTTCAAGTTGATCCGATCAACGGAACAGCCTGCTCGTGAAATTAACGTGCAAGTGGCTGAGCACTCCACAGACACGTGTACCTTTAACGTAGTTCTCGGGGATATTCAGCGTGACACAGTGTATGACAAGGCTGGCCCTTTGAATTACAGGTACAACAAAAACAGGAAGAAAAAGTGAGAGAAAGTTGTGGTGAAAGAGTGCAGCAGGGTTCGCCACCATCCCCTGCCGGAGCCTCGTGGAGCTTTAGGTGTTTTCGCTCAATAAACACTCACAACGCCCGATCTGGGAATCGAAACCGCGATCCTATGACTGCGAGTCCGCTGCCATAACACCGGGCCATTGCGCCTCCACACCATATATATATATACGACGGGCTTCTGTTTACTACATTCATTCACAGGGTATTGGTTGGCTCGGGGCTATAGTACAAATCACTCGCCCAAAGTATCACACCAAAATTATGTGGTTGTGAAGCGAACTGCTTAGTCTGCGCCTAACACAGCCATACGTGAAGTGTGTTGTTGTTGCTGTTGTTCAACTTTAGCATTCATCCTTTCGGGGTCGATAAAATAAAGTACCAATTGCAGTACTTTGGGCTTGATGGAATCGACTGGGCCACCCAACCCTGCAATAAATTCTCAGGCCTCGTACCTTTAATTTAAAGGATTGAAAGACAAAGCTGACCGTAACAGAATTTGAACTCAGAACGTAAGGACGGACGAAACGCCACTAGCACGCCGGACTAAAATCCTTAGCGGCATTTTGTCCGCCTTAACGTTCTGGGTTCAAATTTCGTCAAAGTCCACTTTGCCTCTCATCCGTTCAGGATCGATAAAATAAGTACCAATTGAGTACTGGGTCGATGTAATCGACTACCCCACTGTCCGAAAATTTCAAGCCTTGTGTCGTTATTATTTTCTTTACTTTCTTGCGGGGTCCGGAGAAGGGGACAGTGTCCATGACGTTTGCAGGCCCTCCGAGAGCAATAGGATTTATGCAGTTAATGCTTAGTTTAAGCTATAACCAGTGGACACCAGCAGGAAAGACAAGAGCAAGGAAAGAGATTCCAAAGGGAACACAATTATGGGGAAGAAGGGACGGTTTATGGTAAACGTGGTTGGAGCGGGGACTGGAAGTTAATATTGGGAACGACATATGGGTAAGGAAAAGCGGAGAGAAGAGTGAGTGGAACATGCTAGAATGGAATTGGTCCGTGATGAGATAGATTCGAGGAGCAGAGACCGTTATAGTAGCGGATTGAAAGTAAGCAGAGAGGAGACAGCGGTTTTGTGAGCCAGAGATTGGAGCATTGTCTATCAATGACTTAAGAATAATCAGCTGAGTAGCCCAGCACACATTTAGATGTGGATGGCGGCGAGCTGGCAGAACCGTTAGCACACCGGGCGAAATGCTTAGCGGTATTTCGTCTGCCCGCTACGTTCTGAGTTCAAATTCCGCCGAGGTCGACTTTGCCTTTCATCCTTTCGGGGTCGATTAAATAAGTACCAGTTACGCACTGGGGTCGATATAATCGATTTAATCCGTTTGTCTGTCCTTGTTTGTCCCCTCTGTGTGTGTAGCCCCTTGTGGGTAGTAAAGAAATAACACATTTAGATGTGGTTTTTGGTTGTTTGTGTACAGTAGCCGAATGAAAGCACGAGGCTTAATTAATTGTTAGGGTTATTCGGCTCACGACCGTAGATATGTGAGTTCTAGTTTCGACGACACGTTGTGTCCCTGGGCAAGACACATTATTTCACGTTGCTTCAGTTCATTCACTGGGCAAAAATGAGTAGGGCATTCCAAAGGGTCAGCCTTGCCACACCCTGCGCCAAGTGTCTGCGGAATGCTCGGCCACTTGCTCGCTAATTTCACGGGCAGGCAGTTCCGTTGATCGGATTAACTGGAACTCTAGTCGTCGTCGCAACCGACGGAGTACGAGTACAGCAGCAATGTCTTAGATGTGAAAGCAATGCTCCATCGTACATCTTCATTTGAGCAAGGCAAACTAACAGGGGTTTCATAAAGGTACACAGGTCAATAATCCAACTGACTCTGTAGAGCGCCTATCAAAAATTCAAGTGAAATTTACACGCCTCTTTCTTTCTCTGACTTGTCGGAAATCCCAATAGAGTTGACTTTAAACCTTTCACATCCTCAGGTACCAGTTATATACTGGGATCGATATAATCGGCTCTTCTTACCTCCTATAATAATTTAATATTTTGTGGAAATGCTAGAAATCAATTTTAATGAAAAGCATGCTGTGTCCGTATACCTGTGTGTGTGTGTGTGTGTGTGTGTGTGTGTGTGTGTGTGTGTGTGT
>NC_069002.1:6863259-6865370 GCF_001194135.2 Octopus bimaculoides | reverse complement strand
GGTGGTGGTGGTGGTGGTGGTATTGTCGTTGTAAAAATAGTATCAGCGATGTTGTTGTTATTATTATTATTATTATTATTATTATTATTATTATTATTATTATTAGCAGTAGTAGTGTTGGTGTTGGTGTTGGTGGTGGTGGTGGTAGTAGTGGTAGTGGTGGTGATAATAGAAATCGTTGTTGTAGTTTTCTGATTAACAAAACTGGTGAAGATAATTGTAATTTGGATGACGACGGCGATGACAATGTTGTTATTGAAGATGATGATGATGGTGATGATGATGATGATGATGCGAATGCTGCAGATGATGGTGATGATGTTAATAATAATAATGATGAAGATGATGATGATGATGATGATGATGACAACTGTACTTGTACTTCTTCTCCACGTTGCTTCTGTTGCAATAGAAATTCTAATCGTTGTTGTTGTTGCTGTTGGTGTTCGTGTTGTTGTTGTATTAACAGTAGTAATAGTAGCGGAGGCGGTGGCGGCGGCGGCGGCGGCGGCGGTAAGGACAACAGTAGTGGTGGTGGCGGAGGCGGCGGTGGTGGTGGTGTTGGTGACGATCGTCCCGATGCTGTCGCTGTGAAAAGCACGTGCATATCCCGAGAAGGTAAACAAACGCGACCAGCGGCGAGTGGTGGTGTCGAACGAGCGACTGTACACAACAGCATCAAGGGGTGGAGAGAGTAGAGAGAAGAGAGAAGAGAGAAGAGAAAAGGAGAGATAGAAAGACAGAGGGCGGGGGGAAAAGGGGAGAGGGAAGAGGGAGAGTGGGAGTGAGGCAAGGTGCGTGGTGTGTGTGTGTGTGTGAACAAACAGATAGACAGACAGTCAGTCAGCCTGCTAGAGTGAAAGACAGGGCGCGAGTCAGGCAGAATCTAAACAGAGCAACTCCAACGGCTCCTAGTCCGACCGACCGACCGAACGAACGAACTGGAGTCCGAATACATACATCCATGCATATATATGTGTGTATATATATGTATATATAGGGAGAGAGAGAGAGAGTGAGCAAGAGAGAGATTGATATATATATATATATATGTATATATATATATATGTATATATATATAGGTAGATAGATAGATATTTGTATTTATATATATAGGGACTTTGGAACGAAAATAAAATTTAAAAAAAAAAAGGCGGGTGGATTAATTAGAGAAGGGCAAATGAAAAGGGGTATATGATGTAAATAAATAAATAAACTACCCTGAGACAAACAGATAGATCGATAGAGAGAGAGAGAGAGAGAGGAAATTAAATGAAAATACACCAAGAATGATAGCCGTGTATGTGTGTATGCGTGTGTTGCATGCAAATATGTGTATGTACAAGACGTGTAAACAGATATATATATATATTATATATATATATATATATATTATATTATAATACTACATATATATATACACATATATACATAGATAAACACACACAGATGTGAAATATATATATATATATATATATATATATTATGCACAATAATAGTGTAAATTATAGCGAAGTAGGATAATATCTATAAGTGTAAATAATATAATTATATATAAATGTATACGTATAATGCGTTGGTAATGTATATATATCTATCTATCTATCTATGTATATATATATATGTAACATATAAGCTTTGTAGCCTTTTTGTCTTTTTACCTTTTCAAGCTTAGCTTTTTTTTTCTTTTTTTTTTTGTTAAGATATGTTTTGTTGTGTAAGTGGCTTCTTTTTTGTTTGTTGTTGTTTTTGTTTCGTGTGCACTTTGTTGTTGTTCTTTTTCTTTCTTTCTTTCTTTCTTTCTTTTTTCTGTTTGTTTGTTGTTTGTTTTGTTTGTTTGTTATTTTTTGTGTTGTTCAAACATCAGCCTTTTTTTTTTCTTCTTTTTCTCTCTGCTTTTTCAGCTCAGCTTTAAAAAGCTTAGCTTAAGCTTTCGATTATTAAAAATGCCGATAACTTGACAAAACTCGCCGTAATTTATCCTCGCTTCCTTCTCCTAACACTCCGCACGTTTTTCGTTTTTCCCTCCTCAAACACTCCCACCCTCGTTCAGTTCTTCTTCTTCTTCTTCTTCTCCGTCTCCTCTTCCTCCTCCTTTTCCCCCCTCCTCC
>NC_069002.1:6860570-6861594 GCF_001194135.2 Octopus bimaculoides | reverse complement strand
CACATCCTCATACCTCTCCCCACTCCCCTCTCCTCACTCATTTTTGTTTGTTTGTTATTTTTCTCCCTCATCGCGTCCTTTGTAAACACACACACACACACACACACACACGTGTGTATATGTATACACGAACAATCATACATACAAAGGCCTTCATATCAACAGATATTACACACACACACACACGCACACACGCACGCACGCACATGTCCATGTGCGTAGAGTGTGTACGAAATCTGTGGGTATGTGGTTAAGAAGTTTGCTTCACAGCCACGTGGTTTCACGTTCAGCCCCACTGCTCGGCACCTTGTGCAAACTATCTTTTTTCACTATAGCCTCGAGTCGAACATTGCTCTGTGAGTGTATCTGGTGGACGGAAATTGTGCGGAAGCCTGTTGTATATCTATTTATCCATCTACCTATCTGCCTGTTAATTCACGCACACACACACATGTACACATGCATGTATGCAGGTATATGTTTATCCCATTCACTCAAAAAGCATTGATCAGTCTCGTGCGCACTGTGGAATTGAACCCGGATTCACGTGGTAGGGAAGCGATCTTTTCATTCATACATCGACGGTTGAGTGTGTTTGTACTTGTCTCTTAACCTTTATCAGCCGGTGTTGGTTTGTTTACGTAACGTAGCTAATCATGAAAAGAAAAAAAAGAAGATATCCACAAAATACGTATCAGTTTTTTTGTAAACAGTGGGGATCGATTTGGCCATCGATCAAGGTAGTGCCCCAGCATGGCCGCAATTAATTGGCTGAAACGAATAAGGGAAGTATATACATGTATATATATACACATACATACATATATTGTTTTATTCCTTTCCTTGTTTCAGTCATTTGACTGCGGCCATGCTGGAGCACCGCCTTTAGTCGAACAAATCGACTCCAGGACTTATTCTTTGTAAGCCTAGTACTTATTCTATCGGTCATTTTTGCCGAGCCGCTAATTTACGGGGAAGTAAACACACCAACATCGGTTATATATATATATATATATATATATAT
>NC_069002.1:6859047-6860051 GCF_001194135.2 Octopus bimaculoides | reverse complement strand
TTTTTTTTTTTTTTTTTTTTTTGAAATTCTGGCAAACAGTTTTGAGGGGAGAGATAAATCGATTACATCAGTTCCAGGGCTCTGTCAGTACTTAGATTATCAACCACGAAATGATAAAAAGGGCATGGTCAATCCCGGCTGTATCTAAACCGAGTACGTAAAGTGCTGGGAGAAATGCCGCTAAGCATTTTGTCTGGCGCGGTAACGATTCTGACAGCTTGCCGCTGTAATCAGCGTTCACACATTACAGCAAATTCATTTCTATTTTCCTAACAGGCTGCAATAGAATATCATAATATCAAATCGCTAGTATTTACTCTTATATAAGTCACCACTCTAATTTAATGCTGAATGCATGTACAATTTCTTTCCCTTCGTATTTAAACTTGATATCAGCTTATCTCGTAAATTAAATCGTATACCAGATTGTTTTCAGTTAAAATTAAATAGAAAACTGTGTGATTCAGAGTATATGCAGTAAATTACTGTGGAGGCGCAATGGCTCAGTGGTTAGGGCAGCGAACTCGCCATCTTGTAGCGTTGTAGTTGATTCAATGAAATTTAACGCCCACCAAAGTTATTTGGTGGGCCGAAAATCGCGCCTCTGGGGACAACACAACCATAAAAAACAAAAAACAAACCAGTAATAGGTTCCTGGTGTTTCTTTTCACAACTTGAAATAAAATAATTATCGACAAAGGACACTAATCCTGGTGTAAATAAATATTTTGAACTCGACTTACTTGGAGCGTTCGGAAACACGTCCGATGTGTTCCGCAGCAAATATAATAATAATAATAATAATAATAATAATAATAATAATAATAATAATAATTTCTATTATAGTCACAAGGTCTGAAATTTTGGGGGAGGGAGCCAGTCGATTAGATCGACCTCAGTACGCAACTGGTACTTAATTTATCGACTCCGAAACGATGACAGGCAAAGTCGGACTTCGGCGGAATTTAAACTCAGATCTGTAGAGGAAAATCTGTAGAGATAAC
>NC_069002.1:6853067-6855567 GCF_001194135.2 Octopus bimaculoides | reverse complement strand
AGAGAAGAAATTGAACAAATTTCAAGTTTGGTATCAAACATTTTTTTGAAAATAACCAGAATGTCAACCAACTGCAAAATGGGATTAAAGATCACTTGCTCACCGACTCAAAACCTTCTGCGTTTTTCGTATTCCTTCACTAAATGGTCTTTCGCTCTATGCTGGGTGTCTAGCATCGCTCCTCACTTGATTACACTTGTAGGTACGTACCGGCTTAGTCACCAACGACCTGACTATGGAATCGTCGTACGGGATTATGTTACCTGTAGTAATTATGTTACCTCCGTCCATCCATCCATCCATCCATCCATCCATCCATCCATACATACATACATACATGTGCACACGTCACTCTCTACCCCCTCCCACCATCTATCTATCAATCTATCTATCTATCTATCTATCTATCTATCTATCTATCTATCTATCATCTATCTGTAGTATCTACATAGGTATGTATATATGGGGTCCGAATTTCTATGAAGGCCCCTCGTTTTTTGGACGGGTGAGAAAACCGGAAGCATAAAGCATATAAGATTTCTGATTGGACAATAAAAATAGTAATGCAGAGAATGTAATTATTTTAGCTCATCCTGTGTTTTATATCAATTAATGCGCTTAATTATAATAATAGTTACAACACTCTCAAGCTGATCCTATTTATTTTTCGCGTAATAATTTCTCGTTTTTAAACCTTTCCTCTAATTACGGTTGTTTTTGTTGATTTTATTGTAACACCAGGTTAGTCAGAAATGCGCAGACCTCTAACAGAAAGGAACAGTAGACAGGATCATCCGGTTTGATTTTTATCTTTCGGTTCAGTCATGGTTGGGTAGTTAAGGAGCTCTCTTTGCGCCCTCGTAGTTTTGGGTCCTGTACCACCGTGCGGCACTGTGAACAAGTGGTTTCTACTTTACAATCCCGAGCCGACCAGTGCGCTGTGGCTGAATTTCGTAGACGGGGAATGTGTGGAATCCTGTGGTATGTGTGTGTGTCTTTGGGATTCTATTTGCTCGCCTCCACACATCACTTGATAACAAGTGTTTGTTTACGTTCCTATAAATCTGAAGCTCAGTCAAAGAGACCGATAAAAGTACCAGGATTACTAAATAGATAAACTAAGAAGTGCTGGTGTCGATTTGACAAATAGTCTTCAAGATGGTGCCTCACCATGGCCGCAGTCCAATATTTGAAACAAGTAAAAGATAAATGGTAAAAGACAGATGAAGAATTTTCTGAGAGGTCAGTTGCGCATAAAAATCAATGAAATTATAAAAGGAAATTAAACAGGCGCAGGAGTGGCTGTGTGGTAAGTAGCTTGCTTACCAACCACAAGGTTCCGGGTTCATTCCCACTGCATGGCACCTTAGGCAAGTGTCTTCGGGCCGACCAAAGTCTTGTGAGTGGATTTGGTGGACGGAAACTGAAAGAAGCCCGTCGTATATAAGTATATATATGTATGTATGTGTGTGTATATGTTAGTGTGTTTGTGTTTGTCCCCCCACCACCACCACCGATGGCAACCGATGGTGGTGTGTTTACGTCCCGTAACTTAGCGGTTTGGCAAAAAGAAACCGATAGAATAAGTACTAGGCTTCCAAAGAATAAGACCTGGGGTCGATTTGCTCGACTAAAAAGCGGTGCTCCAGCATGGCCGCAGTCAAATGACTGAAACAAGTAAAAAAGAGTAAAGTGACCGAGTTCCCATTTCGACACGAAACCAACGATTTGGAACTCAAAGTGTTAGGCAATTACATCGACCGCGTTCAAACAGTGCCTGACTATTCTAATACTTAATTTTATCAATCCATGAAACAATGACAGCTGACCTCGGTGAGATTCGAGACCGGAACGCAAAATACCGAAACAAATTCTCCAATTCATGTTCGTCGGTCGCGTTAACGAATCTACCAATACTATTTAATAGTAGAAACGCTATCAGCGAATGCATAAGCATACAGTGACGCTCCTTATTCTTTAAATATTAGGGTGACAGATAGCAGACGATTATTTTTAACTATGTTTGGTTGTCATGATTCCACCTAGTATTCGCTAATTAAGTATTCACTAATTGAACGTTCGCTAATTGAGTATTCGCTAATTGAGCATTCGCAAATGGAGTATTCGCTAATTGAGTATTCGCCATAACTAAATACTGATTATTTTTACTAGCCACACGGTTTCTATTCTTTGACTTCATTTTGAGAATCCACGTGCACGATAAAGATATAAATGGAAAGGGCCATCTCCCTTCCAAATTTCAGGCCTTGTGCCTATAGTAGAAAAGATTATTATTATTATTATGATTATTATTATTATTATTATGATTATTATTATTATTATTATTATTATTATTATTATTATTATTATTATGTTAGAAAGTTAAAGAAGTGATTTTAAATTCTCAATCACAGAATAATGCTAATAATATAGCCTGAACAGGATAAACTACCCCTATTTTGCAGTACACTTTTCTCTGCAAAATAGGGGTAGCTTATCC
>NC_069002.1:6850812-6852347 GCF_001194135.2 Octopus bimaculoides | reverse complement strand
ATTTTAGCCAATCGTAAGCCACAGAGACATTCATGCCTGTTTTCATAGTAACAAGCGGAACATGAGAACTCCTTTGTCTGCGAGAAAGCACGTGTTGACAAATATACGGAAACCACTTGTTTTAGCAATCTGTTGACAACTGGGCATGTGTATTTATGAACTGATCAACAAATATTTGTTTTTAAAAATATTTAATTTGTAACATGTTGTTCATCGCATTTGCATTAAATGCATATTGAATGCTCATAACTACTTGTTTACTCATTTTTTTTTTTGTCATTGAGGTGGTTGTGAGGTGTGCTAAAAATAACAGCTAAATAACATTTTTATTTTTTGATAAATCTTTTAAGTTCGTCCTATTGCATTGAATGCATATTGAATGTTCCGAACTACAAAACACGTGGTATTTACAAATATTGACAACACGTGCTGTTTCTAGGATGCTGACGACAATATGCGCAGTCACGCACAAAATGACAGCTTCCAAATGACAGCACAAATGACAGTCATGAACATCCTGTTTCCTGACTGGGTGAAAATGATCAAACTTTTAACCTCTATAACTTTTTTAAAACATTTTTTCTAGAAAAAAGAGAAATAACGCCAGCAATTCAGCTTGGAAAAGTATATTATTGTGCCAAATTAAAAAAATTTTGATAAACTTTAAATATTTGAAATGCTGGCAGCCAAACCAACTAGATCCGGTCGATGTAATAGACTCATCCACCCCCCACGAAATTGCTGGCCTTGTGCCAGAATTTGAACCATTATTATTATTATTATTATTATTATTATTATTTGGTGGAGGGAGAATACTATAGAGTGTAGTCGTGTCTATATCAACTGATATAGTGATCAGTCAAGTATGACATTCTCCCGCCGGCTCACCATGTAATAATTGCAATGCACTTCACCATACAACGCAAAATAAAACTAAACAGGAAGTCATTATCATCATCATCATCATCATCATCATCATCATCATCATCATCATCACCATCCTCACCATCACCATTACTACCACCACTAACATCACCGTCACTGTCATCTCCAGCACCACTACCGACCTCAGCTCTCACCACCACCACCACCACACCACCACCATCTCCATCATCATCATCATCATCATCATCCTCAAATGAAACCTGTAGTGGGACAATAGGAATTGAAATGCTTAGCAAAGCGTTTCACGCGTCATTTTTTCTCCCTTTACTCCCCCTCCTCCGCCTCCTCCTCTTCCTCCTTTCTCTTCTCTTTCTACTGTTTGTCCCCCTCTCTCTGTCTGTCTGTTTCTCTCTCTTTTTAATCTCTCTCTCACTATCAGTCTCTCTCTCTCTCTCTATCTATCAGTCTCTCTCTCTCTCTCTATCAATCTCTCTATCTCTCTCTCATTCCCTCACTTACTTAACCCCTCTCTCTTCCCCTCTCTCTCTCTCTCTATCAGTCTCTCTCTCTCTCTCTCTCTCTCTCTCTATCAGTCTCTCTCTCTCTCTCTCTATCAATCTCTCTATCTCTCTCTCATTCCCTCACTTACT
>NC_069002.1:6849249-6850697 GCF_001194135.2 Octopus bimaculoides | reverse complement strand
GTCTCTCTCTCTCTCTCTATCAATCTCTCTATCTCTCTCTCATTCCCTCACTTACTTAACCCCTCTCTCTTCCCCTCTCTCTCTCTCTCTATCAGTCTCTCTCTCTCTCTCTCTCTCTCTCTCTATCAATCTCTCTATCTCTCTCTCATTCCTTCACTTGCTTAACCCCTCTCTCTTCCTCTCTCTCTCTATCTCTCTCTCATTCCCTCACTTACTTAACCCCTCTCTCTTCCTCTCTCTCTCTCTCTCTCTCTCTATCAGTCTCTCTCTCTCTCTCTCTCTATCAATCTCTCTATCTCTCTCTCATTCCTTCACTTGCTTAACCCCTCTCTCTTCCTCTCTCTCTCTATCTCTCTCTCATTCCTTCACTTGCTTAACCCCCCTCTCTTCCCCTCTCTCTCTCTCCCTCCCTCTCTTCCCCTCTCTCCTCCTCCTTCCACTCCAATGCTTCACCAAATTTATTAACTAGCAGCGTCTGTATTAGACTGTCTTCAGAGTTGCAAAAATAATAAAGAGCTGGTATTGTTGATGTTCTTGTGATACTCGTTGTTGTTTTTGCTACTTTTGTTGTTGTTGTTGTTGTTGTTGCTAGTAGTAGTAGCAGCAGCAGCAGTTGTCGTCGATTTTGCAAATGTTATTTACCCTAGGCACACACCATCCTCTTTCTTTCTTTCTTTCTTTCTTTCTTTCTTTTTCTCTCTCTTTTTCTTTTCTGTTTTTCTTTTAGTTTTTCTTTACACAGCTGTTGGTACGTGTGAATGTGTGTATGCGCGCGTGTATGTATGTGTATGTATGTGTGTGTGTTTGTGTGTGTGTGTGTGTGTGTGTGTGTGAGTGAGTGTGTGTGTTTGTGTGCACGTGTGCGCATGCTTTACATTTCGTTTAGTGGCTTCGACAACCAGCTGACTTGTTAAACAGACGGTAAAGCGAAACAGACCGTAAAGCGAAACTTAAATGTCCAAGTCAAAACTGATTTTATTCTAATTTTGACTAAAGTGGTGTTAGATCCGCTAACATGCCGGATAAAATGCTTAGCTGCATCAATGGTTACGAAGCTGAGGACTAAAAGCAGAGAGTGAAGGTTTCATATTAGCTGCTCAAGACCAAAACTTATTAACCCGGAACTACCAAGCCAATGTGATAAAACAATGGAGCTGACCCAAAATGCCGATTCTGTAACGATGAGATTGAAACTATAGACCACCTAATCTCAGGGTGTAGAGTCTTAGCACCTGTAGAATATAAAGCAAGACATGACAGAGTCGACAGTATTTACACTGGACAATATGTCCGCATTATAAAATCAAAACCGCTGACAAATGGTATAAACACCATCCTGAAGCTGTGACTGAGGGAGAAAATGTATCGATTCTCTGAGACTTCCCCGTACATACCGACAAAACTATAAAAGCTAATAAACCAGATATTATTATAAAAGATCAGACAAA
>NC_069002.1:6844322-6846822 GCF_001194135.2 Octopus bimaculoides | reverse complement strand
AACTGGTTTATCTACTTTGCGTTATTGTAATAAAAGCGCAAGTTGATAACATTAATGAAACAGTAAAATGTAACTGGTGAATATTTCGGCCATGACAAGACTGGAAACTGAAATCAGTTATGGATGATCGTTGAGAAATAAAAGATATTATTACATCGCAGGGTGGGGGTCATTATGCCAATAATAAACACACGCGCTGATAGCCCTACTTGCATTTCAAGGTCATCCAGTTGTTGCTTATAAAGAAACGGAAATGAGTGAAGGATTCAAGTGGTTTAAATTCCCGCTCACAACAAGATCGAAGATGGTCATTACATCGATAAATCACTAAATAGAAGAACGACCATTTATACGAATCGATAGATAACAAAACTGATTTGATGTTATTAACGATCGATCAAGGTCTGAAAGAACGCTTTGAGCATCTGGAAATTCCCAATTGTCGGACATCGAATATCTTACTGAGTTGTGGTGTCGTTGGCGTTGGGAGTGTCCTGAGAGTAATCGAAACGATAATACACAAGCAAAATGGATTATCTCGCTCCGTCTTCTGTACGGTAACATCGACCAGCTCCAGATTTGATCGATTATCCAAAATTTACCGGAAAGGTGCGTGGCCACGTGGTTACGGTATTCGGCTCGCAACCGTATGGTTGTGAGTTTGATTCCTGGCGGGTCGTTGTGTCCTTGGGCAAGGCACTTAATTTCACATTGCCCCAGTCTACTTAGCTAGCAAAAATGAGTTCTACCAGTAAGAGCCAGCCATGTCACATTCTGTGTCCTTGTGAACTATGTTAAAGGTACGCGTATCTATCTGTGGAGCATTCAGCCACTTGCACGTTAATTTCATGGGCAGGCTCTTCCGTTGATCGGATCAACTGGAATACTTGTCGCCGTAAATGATGGAGTGACAGTTACCGGAAGTACCGACCAGCGACATTTATAGGTTAAGCAATTGCTTTTAAACAGCTTTAGACCAAAGGCTTTGTCGTGGGAAATGACGCGAACGGTGGACTATCAGCTGTAAGTTGACATTAAACTTACAAACTGTACATGGCCACAGGAAAAACTAATTAACACCAAGATTGTTAATGATTGTTAATGATTCACCTTCAGATGATTTGGAGTCATTCTAGGAAGCGAGGTCAAAACTGTAAGACAAACAAGTGCTATGCTTCGTAGTTAATCGAGCCGTGTAGTTTCTATTGCGTAAATCTCTCTCAGTACACACATCACCAGTGTTGGGAAACAACTAAGTCGAAAAGGCTCAAGGGAGAGAACCGATTGTTGGATGTTGGTATAAGGAACTTGCGCTATACAGAAAAGATTGAAACCTGTTAAAAAAAAAAACAAAGAAACAAACAGTAAACGTGATGTGCTTGATTGGCTACTTTTACGGACAATATTTATGCCTGATAACTACGAAACATATGATCTCAAAACTACTGGTTTAATTATCATGTGTAAAATGTACACAGTTTTCTTAAATGTGTTTTTCCAAGATTCAAATTGAGACAAGTGAAATACGCAGGAGGAAAGGGGTTGGGGAAGTAACGAACAGCTCCACTTTAACAGAGTTGCCCCTAGGGATTGTCCCTCAGTGTTAGAGATTAGAGTCAACACGTCTTGTCAGGGTTTTCTGCTGCTGTCGATTCCACTAAAAGACTACAAACTTGGTCCAAACATTTATCACTAAGAAGTCACAAACAGAATTAGGTTATTGACAGAAATATCCCAGAATAACAGTTTGCCTTGTACTGCTATGCGTTCTTGGCAGTGAACATCTTGCTTGCACTTTTGAAGAAATGCCAAGGTTACATGCGAGGATCAGCAGAAGAGAGAAAACTTAACGTCACTGACACCATTTTTGTCAATGACCTTAAGCCGTGTTCGGTTGATATTCACAACACTAAGAGACAGCGGTATTTACAGCTTTCTCATAGGACATGCGACCAGAGTTTGATCAGGATAAATGTTCACATTTGATTCACTAATCGAGAAAAGATTGCTGGTCTGAGAAAGAATATGGATGCCAGTAGGTTTCCATTATATCCTAGCTCCAATGATGAATGCTTTCAATGTCTAGGAATCGATGGGAATACTCTTTTACTTTTTTACTCTTTTACTTGTTTCAGTCATTTGACTGCGGCCATCCTGGAGCACCGCCTTTAGTCAAGAAAATCGACCCCAGGACTTATTCTTTGGAAGCCTAGTACTTACTCTATCGGTCTCTTTTGCCGAACCGCTAATTTACGGCGACGTAAACACACCACCATCGATTGTCAAGCGATGGTGGGGGGACATAATTCAAGGTCAAGGCATCTTCATAGCAAGGAACCACGGCATCTGGTTTTTAAAGTGTTATAGTATCATAATTATATGGATAATTAAGTTATTATCATATGATAACTATCAAGTTTATTTATTATATTTTAAATCAAGTTAAGGCGACGAGTTGTCAGACATGCTAGCACGTCGGACGAGACGTTTAGGAGCATTT
>NC_069002.1:6839928-6841820 GCF_001194135.2 Octopus bimaculoides | reverse complement strand
ATATATAAATTTGATAATAGAATGAATTCTTTTATAAGAATTTATCAAGTAGCTAGCGTGAAAAAACCTCATAAGGGAAAATCCATCATTTATTCCCGAAATATATATTTAATTATATAAGGGCATTACTATACAAGAATGCCTCACGCTAAGATGGACTCTAAGGTCAAATGTATGCATGTATATATATGTGTGTGTGTGTGTGTTTGCAAATGTGGGAATAGGATGTCACGAAACGTATGCAACGAAAAAATACGAAGCACGAGTACATGGAACATGAACTATTCTTTCGAACAACGAAAGACACAAATGGAAAACAAAACAAACATAAAGAACGACTCTTCATCAGTTGTTGGCTGTTTTTCTAGTCTCGTATTTCGAGCAGGATGCAAATGATATTTGAGAAACTCCGCCATCACCAGTATATGACTCTCTTCAAACCATTTACAAGGATATTGTTTCTTTCCCTCTGCTACATAAAAATGCTAACATAAAAACAAAATGGCGTGCAACCATTGTTACAATATGCGAGGAGCTTAGCGATACAGTTCTTTAGAAATCGTCAGCTTTGTAAATGTTGTGAATCTTTTGTACGCAAAGTTCGTATTGAACTGGAAACCTCCGGCAGGAATGTTGTCATTATATCAAACAGGAAAGAAAAATGAAAGAAGAGTCTAAGCGTTTGGACTCTATAACGACACTGCAATTCATTCAACAGGTTCAAAACACTATCAATGATGATCCTGGAAAATAAAGAGGGCGAATGCCAGACGACTACAGATGCCGAAGTGGACTATGAGAAGTGTGGTGCATATGGATGTTCGATGCAATTCACATGTACTGAGGAGAGGCCAATAAGTGTCTGCAAAGACACTATTACTACTACTACTACTACTACTACTACTACTACTACTACTACTGCTGCTGCTGCTGCTGCTGCTGCTTCTACTGCTGCTCCCTCTCGCAACTTAGCAGCTCGGCAATAGACATCGATTGAACGATTACCTGGCTTAAAATGATATGTGCTGGGTTCGATTTGTTCGATTTGCCAGGGGTGCTCCAGTATGGACGCAGTCTAATGACTGAAACCATTCAAAGGCGAATGGTAAACGACAACAGTAACTGCTGCTGCTGCTGCTACTACTACTACTGCTGCTGCTGCTGCTAATACTACTACTACTACTACTACTACTACTACTACCATCACAACCACCCGAACCACTACATGAACCACATGCACCTACACCATCACATGCAGCAGCAGCACCACCACCAGCACCACCAGCACCATCACAACGACAATAACCATCACCGCCGCCGCCATCTTCATGGAAGCTACAGCAACGACGATAACATTACTACCACCACCACCACCACCACCACCACGACCGTCACCGCCGCCGCCAACACCGCCACCTACAACCAGTAAACAGCTTCACTAAGCTGTCCTATGTAGGCAATGTTCTAGCTATAAACATTAGCTTATCTAGGCCAGTTTTATGCTTGCAGTGCTATTTTAAGTCCTCGTCGTTCCTCTTACTCCACCTTTCACTCAACTCAGCTCTCTCTCTCTCTCTTTCTTTCTCTCTCTCTCTCTCTCTCTCCACTACACTCATTTCCTCTTTCCCTCATACACACACTCACACTATCTCTCTCTCACCTCTCTCTCTCTCTCTCTCTCTCTCTCTCTCTCTCTCTCTGTATCTCTCTTGCTTGTTTCTCTCATTGCCATTTTGGTATATCTACTACCCCTACGACTCACTTTTAACCTATATCTCGCTATATATGTGTGTCTATCTCAAACCCGCTATCTCTATCTATCTATCTATCTATCTATCTATCTATCTATCTATATATATATATATATATATATATATATATATATATATATA
>NC_069002.1:6835327-6839193 GCF_001194135.2 Octopus bimaculoides | reverse complement strand
ATTTCTAAGCAATCAAGTCACTCGTTATGCACGGCAGAGCTTCCCAATCTTTTCACGTAAGCAACACAGTTTTTTCATTTTCTTAATAATCAAAATAAATGATATATTAATCAAGTTTTATTAGCAACTAAACATCATATCGTAAACCACGTGACACTAGTCACGTGCTTAACTGCAAGAATATTTGTGACATTGCATATATATTCTTTTCTACTCTAGGCACAAGGCGCGAAATTTTTTTTTGGGGGGTGGGGTACAGTCGATTTGATCGACCCACTACACAACTGGTACTTAATTTATCGACTCCGAAAGGATAAAAGGAAAAGTGGACCTCGGCGGAATTTGAACTCTGAACGTAAAGACAGACGAAAGACCGCTAAGCATTTCGCCCGGCGTGCTAAAGTTACTTATTTTTATAGCTCACAGGGGTCTAAACACAGAGGGGACAAACAAGGACAGACAAAGGGATTATGTCGATTACATCGATCTCAAATGCGTAACTGGTACTTATTTAATCGACTCCGAAAGGATCAGCGGAATTTGAACTCAGAACGTAACGGCAGACGAAATACGGTTAAGCATTTCGCCCGGCGTGCTAACGATTCTGCCAGCTCGCCACCTTGACTTTGTATGTAGATTTCTTAACTATAAATATTGGTCAAGATTTATTAGAATTCAATTTATTTTTGCATACAACCTGAGATTATCTTCAATGTTGCAAGTTTATTTCGAGGATTTTCCGGTTGGTTTCGGAAATCTCTCCTTCTCAAACGAAGTGATTTAAATTGAAAAGCCATCTATATATCATGTTTAATGTATATACACAGTCGTCAACCAATATACGGTGGTTCTTGTCCGAGATAAAAATCTCTTAAAGACGCACTGTATTTGAAAACACGCTACATACATCGGGGCAAAACGAAAAATCATATCCGCAGCGGCAAATGACAACCCCACGGGCATTTGCACATTCTGAACCTTGTCTCCAATATATAGTTAACAATAGACAATACATACACTGATATTGCGATGAGCCACCAAGCTGAATAAAAATTCAAGATACGCATTTGAAACAGCATAAAGTTAACATAGAATCTACGTATCGTATTTCACTCAGGAAGACGAGTCAGGAAGGAGTGCAATTTTTTTATTTGCACGGACATATCCTTGCATATGCAGGATATGATCAACATCACAGCCAGTGTGTTAATATATTCTTTTCTAATCTAGGCACGAGTCCCAAAATTTGGGGGGAGGGGGCAGTCGATTAGATCGACACCCAGTACGCAACTGGTACTTGATTTATCGACACCGAAAGGATGAAAGTCAAAGTCGATCTCGGCGGAGTTTGAACTCAGAACGTAACGGCAGACGAAATACCGCTAACCATTTCGCCCGGCGTGCTAACGATTCTTATTTCTTCATTGCCCACAAGGGGCTAAACACAGAGGGAACAAATAAGGGCAGATAAAGGGAATAAGTCGATTACATCGACCCCAGTGCGTAACTAGTACTTAATTTATCGACCCTAAAAGGGATGAGAGGCAAAGTCGACCTCGGTGGAATTTGAACTCAGTACGTAACGGCAGACGAAATACCGCTAAGCATTTCGCCCGGCGTGCTAACGTTTCTGCCAGTTAGCCGCCTCTTTAGTCAGTATGTTAATATACGAAACAATAAAACGAAGACTATAAATAGATGCAACTATAAAGTTTCTAGTGTTGATTCACCATTTGTGGATAATTCATGAGTCATCCACTTGCTGTAAAACAAGGATGTGTAAACTTATATCCTAAGTATTAATTAATTTAGATTCATTAATTAATATACATAATTCCTAAGGTGGCGTGCTAAGTAAACTCGTTAGCTGTCATATGATACTCTTTGCGGTATGTTTTCCTGTTCTTTACATTTTAAGTTCAAACCTTACTTAGGCCAACTTTGCCTTTCATCATGTCGTAGTCTATAAAAGAAGGTATCAGTCAAGCCAAATGGTGGGCATTGGCATCGAAGAAGACCATCATTATCCCCAACATCATTCATCATCATCATCAGCCTCTGAACATTACTGTCTCAAATCACGGGACGTATACGGCCGCTTACCCGGTTTCATGGCATATGAGTGACCGGGATCCCCAAACGCCCCAACCCGAACGTGATGCTAGTCGGTCGCAGATTTACGCATTTACAACTGTAGTGAATGGAACAAAGTGAAACGAAATGTTTTGTTCGAGAGCACAAAAGCTTCTCAGCTGCGGCGTCGCCTTTAGTTGTTTTAGTTGAAAAAAAAGTACCTAGTACTTATTTTAAAATCTACTACTTCTTCTCGTGACTCTTTTATAGGGCCGTATATACAAGGTATTTTGTAGGCCCGGATCTATAAGGGATGACATTTCTCAACGTGCGACGCAGTAGCTGACTGAACCCGAAACCACACAGCCACTCCCACAGTTAGTTTTGTTTTATTACTTTACTCTTGTCTTTTTTCTTTTAACTTTGTGGCGCATTGGAAAAATAAAATTGAAATCCAAATCTACTCAGTATATAATACAGACTATATTTCAAGTGCAATACTTAGAAAAAAAATTATGGTGCTATAGTCCTCCTTACACACAAATTATGATGCTATGGTCTTCCTTACACACAAATGTCACACCACAATACACACACTTTTTACTTCCTGCATTTTAGTTTTTGTGTTTTCGCTTTCCGTTTTCCGTTTTTCTTTTAACCTTCCGCGTTTTCTATATGCTACCTTCAAAGTTTTTTCGCGTTCCTTCTCTTATTCAATTTTTTTCTAGTTCGTTATATGCGGTCTGTGCCTGATGAATATATTTGAGATATTTCTCAACATATGAAACTTAAAGCACTTAAAGACATGTATCGTGTCCTTTAAATAAAAACAAGACAAGAGTCTTGCTTTTGTCCTGTTTGCTGTTTGTCATGTTATCGTCTGTTTTTCCGCAAGTTGCGTTTTGTTGATTTCCTCTTGTTGTGTTCTTTATGTCCTACCTTTGATTTGTACATACGTACATACATGCATACACACACACACACACACACACACACACACACATATATATATATACATATATACGACGGGCTTCTTTCAGTTTCCACTCACAAGGCTTTGGTCGGCCCGAGGCTATAGTAGAAGACACTCGCCCAAGGTGCCACGCAGTGGGACTGAACCCGGAACCCTATGGTTGGTAAGCAAGTTACTTACCACACAGCCATTCTCTGTGATTTTGTGTTTATTTTTTATTTTATGATTAGCTTCAAGTGATCTAAACGGAAGAGTATTGAACTAGCTTCCTGTTATTATCTAATGATATCCCTTTTATTGCCTATCGAATATTCTTCCTTTTACTGTGAAACTTATAACATTCTGGTTGCTCTGTCTAATAACATTCCTGCTAACGTCTATCTAAGTCATCTTCCTGTTTCTGAATCTCTGATAACCTTCCCTGTTACTACTGACTATCTAACCAAACGCAAAATTAGGACCCGTCTAATAAAGTGCGTGATGCATGGAAACATTAATTGCTTCAATAAACCATCGCCTGCGTTAATGAATTTTTTTTTGTCAAACCAGACGACAGTGGGCAAAATCCAAGAACTTAATTAAAAATTAGAAAGAAAAAAGTTGTGTTTTGGAAAGTGAATTTGATTTCTTTGTTGTTGCTATCATCATCATCGTCATCATCATCATCATCATCATCATCATCATCATCATCTCTTTGTCTTCCTCCTTTTACTTCACTTTTGACAGCTGGCTGGGTTGAACCAGGACCTAGCAAGTCTATCCACAAACTCTGAAAGTTGAACTTTACAAAGATACTTCCCCTGTTAGACCAGTGTTTTCT
>NC_069002.1:6833951-6834512 GCF_001194135.2 Octopus bimaculoides | reverse complement strand
AGAGAGAGAGAGAGAGAGAGAGAGAGAGAGAGAGAGAGAGAAGGAAAAGGGAGAAAGGGAAGAGAGAGAGGGGATGAAAGAAAAGAAAATAGAAGAAAAAAGAGGCAAAATAAAATTAGACAAAGAAAAGCATAGTGAAAATTGAAAGAGCGAGGAAATGAAAATAAATCTGGTATACATACATATATATATAAATAAACACACACACACACACACACACACACACACACACATATATAAAGGTGCAGGTGTGGCTGTGGGGAAGAAGCTTGCATCTCAAACACATAGTTCCGGGTTCAGTCCCATTGCGTGACACCTTACGCAAGTGTCTCCTATTATATGCTCTGGCCGACCAAAGCCTTGTGATCGGATTTGGTGTGTGCGTATGTGTTGCTTGACCCCACACCACCATCAATTGACAACTGATGCTAGCGGTTCGGCAAAAGCGATCGATATAGAATAAAACCTAATAAAACCCTTTAAGGCTTTGCTCCAGCATGGGTGTACGTAAATTACTAAAAGAAAAGAATAAAAGAATATATATATATATATATATATATA
>NC_069002.1:6832333-6833522 GCF_001194135.2 Octopus bimaculoides | reverse complement strand
CCTGAATGCTGGCTAGGCTGGGTGGAGAAGCTTGTCTCCCCCTCGCAAACTTAAGGACACAGTAATTGTGTCAAGGCCGACAGGAAGCGGTCCAGCTTCCTAGGGCTAAACGGCAGTAGTGTGTTCCCTTATTGGGATTGTCACATTAAGTTGACAATATACTACAACTTTATCGCTCCACTACTGCTTAAATCTCTCTGAGAGATTTAGAAATATTATATTTCTAATATATATATATTACGTATTATAAACGTACCATTCATATGGTGTCAAGCTATGACGTCTTGTTCCTGTTTGTGTTTTATAGATTCAATATGTAATGACAAACCTGGCCCAGTATTAATTAGTCGTTATTAAAAAAAAAAAGTCATCAAGCTAATTATCTCCTATATTAGCAGGCATGAACATGATGCTTATACACAGTCATTAAGACAATACAAGTTTGTTGTTGTTGTTGCTGTTGGTCGTGGTAGTGTTGTTGGTAGTGGCGGCGGCGGCGGCGGTGGTGGTGGTGTTAAGGTAGCCGTCAAAGAAACCATAATTGACATGGGGTCAAGAAGGGAATCTCTGGGTGCTCGCTTGACATGCTAGAAATAACAGTCGAATCTCCTTAATTTTACATATCTTACTTTCTTTACGAGAAGGTCAGAGTGGATGGTGATGTAAAGCGGAACATGAAGAAATAGAAAAATTGTGAGTTTGGTTTGCTGGAATGAGTTTGAATTCTGAATCATAGATGTGCTTGCTCAGAACACTGCAAAGCTAGGATTGCATAGCATAGTCTGTTACAAATACGGGCTTAACGAGGGTTGAAATAAATAAATAAAATAAAATTAAATTAAATAAAATTAAACATAAGCGCAAACGTGGCTGTGTGGTAAATAGTTTGCCTCGCAACCACATCGTTCCGGGTTCAGTTCCATTGCGTGGCGCCTTGAACAAATCACTTCTACTATAGTCTTGGGCCAACCAAAGACTTGTGAGTGGATTTGGTAGACGGAAACTGAAAGAAGCCCATCGTGTTTTCCAAAATGGAGGCGAACACCTTTCTCCATGTGATCGGCTTGAAAAATTGTTTAAACACGAGGATATTTTCCTGCTTTTCTTAACATGAAACCAATCGTAGCCTTAATTCACAAATAAAAAAATCAAATCCACCAATGCGGTGTAAATTTGAACGATATATATA
>NC_069002.1:6829868-6832166 GCF_001194135.2 Octopus bimaculoides | reverse complement strand
CTCTCACCATTCACAAGGAACGAAAGAAAAAAACGAAGGTAAAAAGGAATGAACGCTGCTCCTTCTTATTTTTCTTTATTGCCCACAAGGGGCTAAACATAGAGGGGACAAACAAGGACAGACAAAAAGATTAAGTCGATTACGCCGTCCCCAGTGCGTAACTGGTACTTAATTTATCGACCCCGAAAGGATGAAAGGCAAAGTCGACCTCGGCGGAATTTGAACTCAGAACATAAAGACAGACGAAATATTGCTAAGCGTTTCGCCCGGCGTGCTAACGTTTCTAATCCCTAAATATCTCTTCTTCCAACGAAGAATACCTTTTAAAATTAACAACAGAGATGTGACTACATCAGTCGACAAATCATGAGCTAACTCAAGAGATGGATACATGGTCTGGTGAGTTCGATATTCTAATTAGAAAATAATTATAATTAGAATAACTTAATTAACGAATATTTATTCTGACTGTATGTTCGTCGCTTGTCATATAAATAATGCGAGCTGGCAGAAGCGTTAGCACGCCGGGCGAAATACTTAGCGTTAATTCGCCCGTCGCTACGTTCTGAGTTCAAATTCTGCCAAGGTCGACTTCGCCTTTCATCCTTTCGGGGTCGATAAATTAAGTACCAGTTGCGTACTGAGGTCGATTTAATCGACTGGCCCCCTCCTCCAAAATTTCGGGCCTTGTACCTAGAGTAGAAAAGTATATATATATATATATATATATATATGAGAGAGATGCGTGTGTGTGTGTGTGTGTGTGCATGTCTTTCTTTTCTGTTTGCTTCAGTCGTTGGCCTGCGGCCATGCTGGAGGCACGGCCTTCAAGAACTTTTAGTCGGATAAATGGAGCCTAGTACTTATTTATTATTTTTAAACTCTGGTACTTATTCTATCGGCACTAGGCGAAGCGCTAAGTTTCGGTGACATAGACAAACAAACACCGGTCGTCAAGCGGTGGTGGGGACAAACACACACACACACACACAAACATATACATATTTATACGATGGACTTCTTTCAGTTTCCGTCGACCAAAGTCATTCTTAAGGCTTTGGCCAGGTCAACGCTATAATAGAAGATACTTGGCCAAAGTGCCACGCAGTGGCACCTGGGACCATGTCGTTGGGAAGCAAGCTTCTTACCACATATGTATGTATTATATAAATAGATAGATAGATAGATAGATAGATAGATAGAGAAATTTGTTATGTAAATAAGCACCTATGTACATACATATATACACAATCACACACATCACCTCTGCATATATATATACTTTAAAAAATTTCGCTTGGCACCGATTCGTCATAGTGCTCGTTTATTTATTTAGTTTTTCTTCTCGGCGACAGTTCCGTGAGTGGCATGTCACCATCTTTCTATAATAATTATATTCTAATAGGTCTCATATGTAAGAAAATACATATTCAGTCTCATGGATACTCCTACTCACCTACACACAGATTGGTCACGGCATTTTCTTCCTTTCTGTTTGTATTTAGCCATTATGAATGGAAAAACGCTCTGTTAATTATGATCATCATAGATATTCAAGGACAAATAACAGAGTGGGAACAAAACTGGTTGGAATGAATCATTCTAAAAACATCGAAAAATGCGGACAAAATAAGACATTCTACTGTGTTGACTTCATTGTATTGTATAGATAGAATGTCACTAGTTCCAAGAATTTGGTAAAAACATAAGATACGACTATATTTTTTTTAATATCTTTAATCTCAAATCTCTTTCTAATTTTTGCATGATGTCATTGCTCTTATTTTGGAATAGTAAAATTCCTAAATCCGATATAGACGTTTGTAAATTTTTCATCTTTAGAATGAAATGATGTTTGCGTGGGATTGTTCGTGTTTCTTTAGCGTCAGTGGAGAGACGATGTGATTCACAGACACATAGCCTTCTCTTCCAACAAGAATTTTTAATTGAGCACTACGATATCAGTAACCTGTTTATTTTAGTTTATTTATACCATCTCAATAATTTCCCAGAGGCGTTATACCTACCTACCTACCTACCTACCTACCTACCCACATACATACATATACACATGTTGTTGTTGTTGTTGGCACTCCGTCGCTTACGACGTCGAGGGTTCCAGTTGATCCGATCAACGGAACAGCCTGCTCGTGAAATTAACGTGCAAGTGGCTGAGCACTCCACAGACACGTGTACCCTTAAACGTAGTTCTCAACTGGTACTTAATTTATCGACCCCGAAAGGATGAAAGGCAAAGTCGACCTCGGTGGAATTCGAACTCAGAATGTATATAGACGA
>NC_069002.1:6828688-6829546 GCF_001194135.2 Octopus bimaculoides | reverse complement strand
TACCTACCTACCTACCTACCCACATACATACATATACACATGTTGTTGTTGTTGTTGGCGTGGTGTGTTCGCTTGTCCCTCTCCTCCTCCTCCTCCTTCACATCCCTGCCCCTCCCCCTTTATCACCTGTTTCCCCTTCTACCTTGCCACTGTTCCCGTGCCCCCCCTCCTCCACCCTCCGGCTAACCTGCCCCCCCACACACACACACATAGCTCTCCATTCTTATACAAAAGAGCTCCTCCATAGATGTTATCGCTTTCGATAGCAATAGTGGCGGAGAAGAGGAAACTTTAGAGACAACAAATAGAAGAACGAAGGAGGAAAAAGGGAAAAAAGAAAAGCAGGTGTGTTGCTCCGTTCTAAGGTATGGACATGACAACAGATACGTCCATCCATCCATCCATACATACATACATACATCCATACACAGATACGTCCATCCATCCATCCATACATACGTACATGCAAACATATATATATATATATATATATATATATATGGGAGAATATACAAATAATAACAACAGACGAGGACAGGTGGTGTAAATAACAAAAGTATATATTAGTATGACGCTCGGGAATACGGAAAGTCTTTGACGTTTCGAGCTACGCTCTTCAACAGAAAGAATACGGAGACAAGGAGAAAAACACGGAGAAAGAAAATTGAATAGTGTTCAGTCAACGGTCAACATATATATAGGGAGAGAGAAAGAGAGAGCGATGTGTCATAGAGGTAGACTTGTTAGCCCTCATTTCTCTCTCTCTCTCTCTCTCTCTGCCTCTGTCTATCTGTCTCTCTATCTCGCCCTACTTTCTCTCTCAAATCTCTCTCTCTCTCTCTCTCTCTCTCTCTCTCT
>NC_069002.1:6826924-6827979 GCF_001194135.2 Octopus bimaculoides | reverse complement strand
TATATATATATATATATATATATATATACACACATTTGAGTGTGTGTAGTATTGTGTGTTTGTGTATGCATATTTGCTTATAATTCTGTGTATATATATATTTGTTTGTGGATATATGCGTCTAGTTCTACGAGCTTATGTCATTGTTATTTAAGATCTTTTCTCTTTGGTTCCAATGTTTAAGTTACTTCAATAGATTTTAAAGTCTACACATTTGGGGTAATTTTAGCCTATCGAAAGCTACAGACATGTAGATGTTTACATATCCTGCTTTCTGACAGCTTCCAAATCCTGTTTTCTGACTGGGTAAAATTTATCAACCTTTAAACCTTTGTAACTTAAAACAAAAAAAAGGATTTTCCCGGAAAAATGAATTATTTCCTGAGATTCAGCTTGGAAAATTATATAAATAAACCAAATTTTAAAATTATTGTTACGTTTAAAATTTTTGTTCCGTTTAAAATCTCATAGGTGCAGCCAAACAGAAAAGATCCGTAATTCACTTCCTGGTCGACCTTGATCAAGCAGACCCATAATAAAAAAAGTATTCCTGACGTGACCACCACGTTAATTACAATATCATTTTCTGTTTAAGACTGTAGAGTGTGAATGAAGGTAAATTTGACTGTTATTTCAAGCAATTCAAGCTACCATGTAGGGGCTCTCGCTGTCACTTGTGTAAACGTTTGTGCATAGGAACGTGTATACATGTGTGTGTGACATTATGTATGTGTGTACGGATGTATATATGTGTGCGTTCATATGCGTATATGTATGTGTATGTGTGAGTATGTATGCATGTATGGATATATGCTTGTGCGTATATTTATATGCATGCATTTATGTATGCATACATATTTGTGTGTGTGATTGTGTACATGCGTGCGCATGGGCATGTGCAGATATGCATATGCACGTATACATCTATATGTAAATATTCATCGTGTGTGTTCGTGTGTGTATGCACGCGAGCGAGCGTATATATGCGTAAGTACCACTGTATGAACACATGCTTGTGTCCTTGTGTGTATATATATATATATATATATATATAT
>NC_069002.1:6823606-6826789 GCF_001194135.2 Octopus bimaculoides | reverse complement strand
ATACACAATGTTCTTTTTTTTTGCGTTTGATGGCATATTGAAAGTGAGGGAGGTCAACGAACCGTGACCCCTTTTTCCTGGGTCTCCGTGACTAATGGGATGTTGGGACATGCGGTTTATTTTCAGAAACAGTGACCCGACTCTAAAGACTTGTCACAGAGTGGACTTGTCCACTAAAGAACCCCCCACCCCTATCCTACCCGTGGGATGGACAATATGGTGATGTTATTAAACCTCCAACAATGAATTAATCCTACCACCCAAGATGTGAATCGATCCCGAGTTCCCTCCGGCTGGGCTTTCACACACACATAGGTGTATGTGTGTGGGGGGGGGGGGGTCCCTTCATTATATTCCACTTGTGTATTGGTGAATGCAAGGCTGTAGTACGCGATATTTTTTCAAGGGGCGGCGACGTAGAATTGTACCCGGAAGCATGCGATTTCGAAGAGACTCTATTTAAAACACGACCAGAATGTGTGTGTAAGAGTGTGTATGTGTTTGTGTGAGTGTGTGTATGTGAGAGTGTTTGTGTATGTCTATTTATGCATATAGACATATACACGCAGACATATGTGTGTATGTGAGTGTGTGTGTTTATGTATGTCTATAGATATACACACAGACAAGCATGTGTGTGTGTGAGTGTTTATGTATGTCTATATATGTATATAGACATATACATGCAGACATGTGTGTGTGCTTATGTATATCTATAGACATACACACAGACAAGTGCGTGTGTATGTATGGGTGAGTGTGTGAGTGTTTATGTATGTCTACACACAGACGTGTGTGTGTGTGTGTATCCAGGGTGTCCGTAAAGTTACTCTACACTTATTTTTTAATAAAGAAATACTATGGTTAGACTAAAAAGATTTTCAAAAAATGTATGTATTACATCAGAAATTATTCTTTTCCACTCTAAGCACAAAGCCCGAAATTTTGGGGGAGGGAGCCAGCTGATTAGAACGACCCCAGTACGTAACTGGTACTTAGGTTATCGACCCCGAAAGGATGAAAGGCAAAGTCGACCTCGGCAGAATTTCTTCTGTGACGGACCGGCGTCTCGCTTACGGAGGAATGTTGTAAACTTATAGCGTAGGAGTGGCTGTGTGGTAAGTAGCTTGCTTCCCAACCTCATGGTTCCGGGTTCAGTCTTATTGCCTGCGTGGTACCTTGGGCAAGTATCTTCTACTAAAGCCTCGGACCGACCAAAGCCTTGTGAGTGGATCTGGTAGATGGAAACTGAAAGACGCCCGTCGTACATATATGTGTGTATGTGTGTGTGTATTTATGTGTGTGTGTGTGTGTGTGTGTGTATTTATGTGTGTGTGTGTCTGTGTTTGTCGCCCTACCATCGTTTGACAAGTGATGCTGGTGTGTTTACGTCCCCGTTGCTTAGCGGTTCGGCAAAGAGACCGAGAGAATAAGTAAAAGGCTTACAAGAAATAAATCCTGGGCTCGATTCATTCATTCGATTAAAAACCCTTTAAGGCAGTGCTCCAGCATGGCTGCAGTCACGTAACTGAAAGAAGTAAAAGAGGAAAAGAGTAATGCACGTTAATTGTCAAAATAAAAAATGGAAATATTACAAGAAAAAAAAAATACCTGTTCGGCCATTTTGAGTGAAGTGACATTTTAAAATTCTGAAAATAGTTGATCTTGCAGATTGGTAGCCACGTAGATGATTACTTCCAGGACGGCTCTCATTGGAGAGGGTCTATAACGAACAGCGCGCTGCCCAGGACCATCCAGTGCTTCAGCACCGTGTATCTGCGAATGTATTATCTCAAGCAGTCGTTTTAGAAATGGTAAGATACGCTCCCTTCTCTCTCTCTCTCTCTCTCTCTTTATCTATCTATCTATCTATCTATCTATCTATCTATCTATCTATCTTCCCCCTCCCTCTCTCTCTCTGTATATATTGTTCTATGTGTGCCATAAATATCGCCATCCATTTAGAGAAAAATTTGTAGTTTAGAATCAGTAGTTCTTTGACTGCTATTTCTAAATTTTCAGTATGTTGGAGAAGCAACTCAATGCTAATCCCTGTATATTTATGATGATAAATGATTTTACCGATAAAGGTTTTTTCATACTGAACTACTTGGCAAAATTGTTAATTATTAATTCTATTACTAATTGACGATTTCCCTGCCCTTATTCTTGTATATATATATATATATATATATATATCCGTCTATTTATCTATCTATCCATCTATCTATCCATCTATCCATCGATCGATCGATCGATCCATGCACGCATGCATGCATCCATCCATCCATCCATCCATCTATCTATCTATCTATCTATCTATCTATCTATCTATCTATCTATCCATATACACACCCTATTTACCCATCTACCCACTCAGCCACCCACCCACCCACCAGCTTACCTATCTATAGATGTATGTTTATTTGTGTTTTGTATAGAATTAGCAGATGTTCAGGGCTGAGGAATTTTCTGCTTCTGCGAAGGAAGCCCAACCTTTGTGACGTAGTCGTCAAAGGTTATCGGAGATTGTAAGACATAGCGTTTGTGAGGAGTGCGATTCTAGTCGAGGCAGCTCAGACAGTCGTACATAACTACATATCGATGTACATAAGTACGCAGGTAAGTTTATATGTATGCCTGTATGTATGTAGGTATGTATGCATGCATGTATGTATGCATGTGTGTATGCATGTATGTCTGTACGCATGTATGTATATATGTACGCATGTATGTATGCGTGTGTGTATGTATGTATGTATGTATGATTCTATGTATGTATGTATACATTTGTTAGGGTGCGCAAACACGCACACAGAGATATATGTGTGTGCGTTCAAGAATCAACACGCACCTGCTCATAAACACACGCATATCTATTTTCTAGGAGTAGAATGAGAGACAATCTACCCACCCACCGACCCACCCAGCAAAAAATAAGCATGGTGATAATGTACCCCTTACCTATATTGGTGGGTTCATCCCTCTATGTATCAATCTATCAATGCCATTCATGCACACATGCGCACTACACATGCATGCTCTCACAGGCACGCGCACTCACAAACATACGTCCGCATATCTTAGTGTATGCGTATATGCGTAAGTCCTACTGTGTATGTATTATATATCTGTGGATGTGTGGATGTATGCCTATATATATATATATATATATATATATAT
>NC_069002.1:6822822-6823446 GCF_001194135.2 Octopus bimaculoides | reverse complement strand
TATATATATATACATATATACATATATATATATACCTATATACATACATACATACATACATACTCATATACCATACACATCTTTGTGTGTATATATACATATAGCTAACTAGCTAGCTAGCTAGCTAGCTAGCTAGCTAGATAGATAGATAGATAGATAGATAGATAGATAGATAGATAGATAGATAGATAGATAGATAGATAGATAGATAGATAGATAGATGTACATCTTTACTAACGTACAAACACGCTCGCATAAACCAGGATAGTAACACATACATACACACACACACACTTATATTAATGCAAATCGATAAATAAACAGACAGATAATAGATAGAATCACCTTACATTAAAGAAGAAGCAACCTGGTTGGCGCCAACCTGGCTGAAGCCGGATTCTACGATGATGCAATCTGTTACAACCAATCATTTTAGCGGACCAATTCCTCGTTGGAATTTTTTTTTCCAGGATTTGTTTAAACTTTCGAGCTAATTTCTGCTGTTGAAAACTGACCCGAACCAAATCTCTGCTAAAAAAATAAAAAAGTAATAAATAAATTAAAAAAAAAATAAATAAATAGAAAGAAAGAAAGTAAATGGGTGGTGGTGGCGTCGGCAGTGGC
>NC_069002.1:6820182-6822812 GCF_001194135.2 Octopus bimaculoides | reverse complement strand
AGAAAGAAAGAAAGTAAATGGGTGGTGGTGGCGTCGGCAGTGGCGTCGGCGGTGGCGTCGGCGGTGGCGTCGGCGGTGGCGTCGGCGGTGTCGGAGGCGGCGAATTGTTCTGCTGTTGCTGCCATGGAGTACTTAGTGCCTTGTTAGTGAAACCAGCTTGTTGTTTACCTGTGGAAAAGAGCATACGTACATACATACATTCATACATACTTACATACATATAAACATGCAGATACACACACACATACACACACACACGCGTATATATAAACATAGTCTCATTCGCTGTTTGCGTGCGTATGCACGCGCATGCATGTTCGAGTGTGTGCATGCTCGCACACGTGTATGTGTGTGTGTGTGTGTGTGTGTGTGTGTGTGTGTGTGTGTGTGTGTGTGTGTGTGTGTGTGTGTGTGTATGTGTGTGCAGTAATAAAAGTCAAATGAACTAGATCGAGTGCATTTCAACTCGTCGAATCGACGTGAAATATTAATTTACCGAAGGTGCTCAACGAACACTTATAAATAATTGTTAATTACTCGGGTCTATGATATGTGTGACTAATAATTTTTTGTACGACAGGCACAAGGCATGAATTTTGGGAGAAGGGTGGAGTAGTCGATTATCTCGATTCCTCCCACCACTACCACCACCACTACTTAAACAGTATTCATGTTATCGACCCTGAAAAGACAAGTGACGCAGTCGACCATGGCAGAATTTGAACCTAGAACTTAAAGACTATCTCGATCCCCCACCGCTTAACTGGTATTTATTTTATCGACCTACAGTATCCAAAATGTTCTTTGCTTAAGACGGTAAGCAAAGGCATCTGTGGTATGAGAGAAATTTAGCTTCTATTTGAAGCAAGTCGATCAGCTATGTACCGACCGCCCCTCTTAGCTATTCCGCCATTTTATTTATTTTTTCGACATCGTCAGTAATATAGAAAACTGTCGCAATTATGAGATATCTAGCGTGACGCTTTACTGTTATCAACAACTCACTCGATAAACGCTTCCTCTCTGGACTCTCTTCATCTTCTGATTCTTTGCTTCAGGACTCGTCTTGTCTCAGCTGTTTGTCGTCAGACTCTTCGTTGGTAGAAATTTGAAGTCTGTACTCTTCGTTGTTAGACTCTTCGCTGCCAATCTCTTTACGCAGGATCCACCTTCAGAACGCTGGCACCTCAGATGTTTTTGCGATATAGGCGGCGAGCTGGCAGAAACGTTAGCACACCGGGCGAAATGCTCAGCGGTATTTCGTCTGCCGTTACGTTCTGGGTTCAAATTCCGGCGAGGCCGACTTTGCCTTTCATCCTTTCGGGGTCGATAAATTAAGTACCAGTTATGCACTGGGATCGACGCAATCGACTTAATCCCTTTGTCTGTCCTTGTTTGTCCCCTCTATGTTTAACCCCTTTTGGGCAATAAAGAAATAAGATGTTTTTGCCTCTGAACTCTTAAGTTCTTGGACTATTCTTTTCTTAATCGCCTTTATCTTCGACACTTGACCTTTTTTTGACTGGTCATCGGTTTCATTTATTGTGGTCTACAGTTTTTCTTCTGCAAGTGTAATATTTCCCTTTTGCAATATTCAATTCTTTAAAATAAAGAACCAGTAAATTGGTTGAGCTGCAAGAGTAGAGGCCAAAATAAATTGCTCTATTTATTCTGGTTCTTTACGTTCCGAGTTCAATTCCTGCCAAAATCTGTTCGGGGCCAATAAAAATAAAATGCCACCATTCGAGGAGTGGTTGAATGGCGGAATTATTAGATCGTCGGACAAAATGTCTCGCGATACTTATTCCAGCATCTAAGACGGTGAGCTGGCAGAAACGTTAGCACGCCCGGCGAAACGCTTAGCGATATTTCGTCTGTCATTACGTTCTGAGTTCAAATTCCGGATCGATAAAATAAGTACCCATTGAGCACTGGGAGTGGATGTATTCAACTAATTCGTTTTCTCTCAAAAATTGCTGGCCTTGTGCCAAAATTAGAAACAATTACCCTTAATCAAATGGGGCACATTTAATCCTTTGTCCCGCCGCGCCACCTTAGAATACAGGATGGTCATGGGTGGAATACCTAATGCCAGAGTTGACATGTTTCTGGAAAATGACAGAAACGACAACAGTAGCAGCAGTAGCAGCAGCAGCAGCATCAAATACAACAACAACAGTAACAACACAACTAAACGCTAGGCTCCAGGAACAAAATATCAGAACAGATGGCGCTTAATTAAAAATCAATCACACATGGTGTTCAAACAGGAATCAATTATTGAATCGATTTATACTGATCGAAATAGCTACTTCTCAAGTTCCTATCACTCCCTTTTGGCTACCTCGTTCTCTTTCCCCTTACTACGTTATACACGCGCACACACAGAGAAACGCGCGCGCGCACACGCACACACACATACACAGAAACACACGCGCATACACAGATACACACACACACACATATATATATATATACACAGACATATTTATATAAGTACATATATATATATATACACGTATATGTATATATACATATATGTATCTATGTGTGTGCGTGTGTGTGTGTATATGTACATACATATTTGTTTATATATATATATATATATATATATATATATATATATATAT
>NC_069002.1:6819088-6819831 GCF_001194135.2 Octopus bimaculoides | reverse complement strand
GGGCTCACAGTCTTGAAGACGTGAGTTCGATTCCTGGATTGGGCTGCGTGTTGTGTTCTTGAGCAAGACACGTTGCTCCAGTTCACTCAGCTGTAGAAATGGGCTGTGACGTGACTGGTGCCAAGCTGTATCGGCCCCTTTGCCTTTCCCTTGGATAACATCAGTGGCGAGGAGAAGGAAGGCTGGCATGCATGGTTGACTGCTGGTCTTCCATAAACAACCTTGTCTGGACTTGTGCCTCGGAGGGGAACTTTCTAGGTGCAAATCTCATGGTAATTCATAACCGAAGGGTGTCTTTACCCTTACATACATAAATACTTACGTACACACATACATACATACACATACATACATACATACATCCATATATACATACATATGTGTGAGTATATATAGATGGAAAGAGAGTTGTACCTGTGCGTTTATGTGTCTTTTTGCTTGACTTTCCTAGCTGCTTGAAAACGAATGCTGGTTTGTTTACGTCCACATACCTTAACGGTTCAAAGACCAATAGATTAAGTGTAAGAGTTGAAAATACGTATTGGAGCCGATTTCTTCGACTAAACACCGTCCCATCGTAGCTGCAGACCGATATATACCTTTTATCTTGTTTTAAAATATGGAAGTTATATATTTTGAAATGACGAGACAATGTTTCTAACAACAAACGAAAATAGTGATTATTCGTAAACACTGCTTAGCGCCATTTACTCCGATATATATATATATATATATATATATGG
>NC_069002.1:6814769-6815501 GCF_001194135.2 Octopus bimaculoides | reverse complement strand
CACACACACACACACACACATCATACGTCAAAGAAATTTGTTATAGCGCTGTTTATTCAATTGGCAAATATAAAGGAAAACCAACGCCAAAAAAAAATCTCCATTATTTTTATAATGGCACCAATTGCACTGAGCCACACCAAAAAGTTTTAATCCTCTAAGATTATTGGTTAGGTAATTACCCTAAACATTAATGGTGGAGGTCGTTGTGGAAGTGGAGATTAAGAGGGAATATATTTAAATGTTGCCCTTTGAACATAAATCAGTCTCGCAAGGAGGAGGCGGGGGTGGAGCAGGAGGTGCAGGAGGAGGGAAAGTAGAGGTGAAGCAACAACATCAACCACAAATACCACAATTCGCCTCCCAACTATTAAAAGAATTAAAAATCTAAACCTTAAAAAAACAATATCGTGCTAATTTCTTCATGCGATTTAATGTTTCTATGTATATACGTATGTGTTTGCGTGTGTGTGTGTGTGTGTGTGTGTGTGTGTGTGTATGTATATAGGAAGAATATAAATAATTACGTAAAACGACTCAATCAAAAAATTCACTTCTATATTGCAATGGAGGCGATCATAAAAGTTAAGATATTTAAATGGTAAAAGAGTGGATTTATCAAATTTTTACGACCATTAACAGTAAGCCATATGACTTCTTACTTCCGGTCCTTTTTGAAATTTTTGCATTTCTAGTTTTAAAAGTATATATATATAAATATATATATATATA
>NC_069002.1:6811381-6813206 GCF_001194135.2 Octopus bimaculoides | reverse complement strand
TATATATATATATATATATATATATATATATATATATATATATGTTTAAACACACACACACAAACGCATGTATATGTATACATACATATATAAGTATATGTTTGTATATGTATATGTATGTATATATACGTATGCGCGCACGTTGCGTGTGTGTGTATGCTTGTGTGCGTATGTATATGTATGTATGTATTAAATGGTGGATCTCAGTATGTATGTATGTATGTATGTGTGTGTGTGTGTGTGTGTGTAGTGTTAGACGCGGTGTACAGCTATTGAAGATTGAGAAAAGTGGAGGTCCCCAGAATTTTGGAAAAATATTTTTTTTAGTTAGTCATTATAGTTAGTCAGTATGTGTGTGTGTATGCATGTGTGTGTATGTGTAAGTACGTATGTATAAGCATACATACATACATACATACATACATACATACACATATGCGTGCATATATACACGCCTACACTCTTATTTAGAGAAAACTTAATCATCAGAGCATAACCATGACACATACATCCAATATCTCAAATATCAGTGACTTGTTTTGAAGTAGAATTACTAAGCCTTACAGGAGTTTCCGTTATTACATGGAGGAATACAAATCATAATAAAGAGCAAAACACATTGCACATTTAAAAAGAAGTCTGGGCTCAGGGAATTACCTCAGACGGGCCAGTAGAATGGGCTGAGCTAAATCAGGTACCGAAGGATACATTGTATATCATACTCAAATTGTACTGACTTGTAATCACTAGCGATACACAAATAAAAAATGGAATTCTCATGTTTAAAGAAAATTTCTTGCATATTAATATCGATCGTTGGGAGTGAGTTATGTAACTTGATGGCTTGAAAAATAATGTAAAACAATTTTTTTAATTACATTTCTAATGTCTCAATCTTCTGTAGATGCTCGTCGGAGCGTTGACATTTTTTACAGATCTCTGATCTGATATTTATAAAGTCCGTAGTTTTGTGGAGCTCCTTGAGTGTGAGTTTTTTTGTGAGTTTTTTTCCCTATGTAGACTTCGTACCGCTTGTATGTGGTTTACGTCTTTCAAAAATATTGTATTTGATATTGAATGCAGTTTTGTGTTTTTTTCTAGGAATCGATATAATTGAAATATTTTTTATCATATTTCTGAAGAAAAGAGTTTGACTGTCAAGTCATATCTTAATTTAGCGTCCACCTTGCCTATTTCTTATTTATGTACGATATTTATTTTGTTTTGGTGAAAGTAATTTTTACCTCTTAAGTAATCGATTCAGAGTCGCATGGCTGTTTACCGGAACATGCATTGCATGTCTGCTGGCACGGTTAGATTCGATAGGTTTAGTTCGTACATTTGTTTTTTCATATTGGAGAAATTTATTTTTCATATTCCGTCTACCAAATCCACTCACAAGGCTTTGGTCGGCCCGAGGCTATAGTAGAAGACACTTGCCCAAGGTGCCACGCAGTAGGACTGAACCCGGAACCATGTGGTACGTTGTTGTTGTTGGCACTCGGTCGCTTACGACGTCGAGGGTTCCAGTTGATCCGATCAACGGAACAGCCTGCTCGTGAAATTAACGTGCAAGTGGCTGAGCACTCCACAGACACGTGTACCCTTAACGTAGCTCTCGGGGACATTCAGCGTGACACAGAGTGACACAAGGTAGGTGATGGGTTAAGCGAGCGTCTCTTGGTAGCACGTACCCTCTTTTCGTGAGCTGCTTTGGGTGTTTATTGTGAATCGTGAAACGACGCAGATTCATTCTAGAACAACCTGTGTTTGATCCAGTAAAACATCTGGGAGTGTGAAATCTGGAGAGAGAGGGGGGGGGGAG
>NC_069002.1:6808626-6811371 GCF_001194135.2 Octopus bimaculoides | reverse complement strand
GGGGGGGGGGGGGGAGAAAGGAAAGAGAGGTGAAGGGAGGGAGGAAAATGAGAGTGCGATTTTGCAACTTAAACTGAAGCAACATAAAACGAATTGCTTCACTCAAGAACATAATGTGCTAACCTGACCAGGATTCAAACCTACGACCTTATGATTGTGAGTGCAAAACTGTAACCAATAGAATATGCGTAAGTCTTGCACTAAGTTTAGAATTATTATCGAACAGCTCTCCAAAGTTTACTCTTTCACAGTTCATCGCTGCTAGCTATACTTCTTACACGTAAATATTCCATTTAATAAATAGAGCCGCAGCCAAATGAATTAATACTTTCAAATTCACAGCTGCCGAGGCTATTCCGTGGTGGCTTCCTCAATTAACTATTTGTAACTGTAAATTCTATTGTGAATGAGTGATTCTTTACAAAGCCACAGCTGCTGGCATCACTGTGAATAACAAACAACCACATTGAACATTTTAAAATATAAACCATCTTAACTGTCAACGCGTTCAGCAGAGAATCAAATGATATAATGAGAGCAGAAAGAGATTTATCAAGCTGCGGCTTTCAATAGATTCTGTGCAAGTCAAAAGTATGGAATGCAGCCAGCTGGTCTGTCCTTGAAAGAGTTAAAAGAAGATGAGAAAGTTTAAAAAAAATAGAAAAAACATGCTTTTTTCTTTATCGGAACGTTTATGAAACCGTGCCGTTGTAAAGAAATTCTTGGTTAAGAAATTCGTTTCCTAGCCCTATAGTTTCGTGTTCGACATCGATACCATTCTGCTTCAACCCTTTGGGCAAGGTTGTGTTCTACAATATTTTCGGTTTGACCAATGCCAACGAGTGAAATCTGACTGACAGAAACTGCAAAATCTCGTACGTACCCTCATATGTGTGTATATGTGCGTGCGTGCATGTTTGTACACATATATCGGTATGTATACATATGCATGTATATATATGTATGTATATATGTCTCATCTATTTTTTTTAATTATTATAAATCTTCCACTGAGGTGGGAGCCAGTTTCTAACAAAGACAAGGCTTCATCTTTGGGTTGCAGTTAACATAGACAAATTCACATTTGGAACTTGATAACATTCTTGCATATTTTTACTGTTCCAGGGAAAAGGATCAACAATCTGGTTTAATCCATTCTTTAACATGATTGTAGCCCCCAACAAGACTAGAAGTGGCTCATTTATGATACAAAATCGATAAATATATAATGAAGAACAGAAAAATTTAATCTTTAAAATGACTAAAAGAAACTGAGATATCAATTATTACATAAGCACTCATGTGAACGGATGTCCGTCGGTTTCAACGATATTCGATCACCTGAATTAGCCTATTGAATTAGAGGGTAAGTGGCTGAGTATTCCACAGCATAATCCTCAGGTTGAAACGATGTGGTGCAGTTTGTGACATAACTTAATCGTTAAGCTTACAGGTACAATCCATCCAACGGGCTTCTGCACAGTTACCATCTACCTAGTTTCAAATAGAAATCATCGGATTCCTCTAGCTTCAGTAATTAACCTTTGTCAAAGATACTACTCAGATCGAACTCGGGATCTTGCAATTGGGAAGCAAACTTCTGAACCATATAGCCAAGGCTTCGTTTAGTGTAACTACACACACACACACACACACACACACACTTATAGACACACACACACACACACACACACACACACACACACACACTTATAGACAAACACACACACACACTTTCAAATTTACCTCAATTTCATTACCGAGATATATGATAGTAATCGATTTTGATAGAGTAATCGATATTTTGATGTATCTCGGTAAAAAAAAAAATATCAAAATCAATAAATGTTAAACAGTACTACAAGAGCACTGTGAAACATTTGTGATGGTATGGAGGAGAGGTAAGGGTGCAATCAATTATAACGGTCCACAATTGTTGATTATCACTTTATTTTATCGACAAAATAGACCTTTTGCTATTAAAGTCAATAACCGTCCAATAATAAACCGCTTCTAACATTGAAACAAGGTCACGCATTTTAAGAGAGGAAAGCTTGGTTCTTTACGCTCAGGACTTCAGTACTTTATTATCGACTTCTGGAATGAAGGGTAAAAGGCAAAGTCGATCTCATGGAAATTTAGAATCTTTATCTTAAGGCACGTAAGTAGACAACGGAAAGGATTTTTGTATGTCGCTTCAGCTATTCAGCTATCCAACCTTTCTTTTATTTTAACTGCTTAACCGTTTAGAAGTAAAGAAAAAAAAAGAAGAAAAAAACAGGCATTAGGAACATTGATATCAGAAAATACTGTGTCGGGCCCTAGGAGACTTAGGGTTAGTTGCCTGGATTCCAGGGTCTATAAGGGTGTTCAACTGTTTCATAACTTAAAAAAAAACATTTAATTAATTTATATTATTATATCTAAAAATAAATAAATTACTTACAATGCCTGCATTAATGCAAAATACGAAAGAAATCCTTCAAAATAATGCACATAAGTAATTTATTTATTATTAAACAGGAGTGGCTGTGTGGTACGTAGCTTGCTTACCAACCATATGGTTTTGGGTTCATTCCCACTGCGCGTATGAAGTGAAAGCTTAAGAGGTATTGGCGGTCGGTAGTCAGGTCAAGAAAGATCATGGCTGACCGGACACCGGTCATGTAGAAGGAGGAGAGAGCGGTAGGGCAGCATATATATATATATTTATTTATTTATTTGCATATATATGTATATATATAT
>NC_069002.1:6807797-6808616 GCF_001194135.2 Octopus bimaculoides | reverse complement strand
ATATATATGCATATATATATGCATATATTATATGCATATATATATGCATACATATATATATAATGTATATATATATATATATAATGTGTGATATATATACATATATATATATATATATATCCATATGCATGTGTGTGTCTGTGTGTGTGTATTATGTATGTGTCTATGTCTTAATATTTTTTTTCTTTTATATATATGTTATGTTTGACTGAATGATATATCATTTTTGTCTTATTTACGTGAAAAAGGAAAGCGGATGTTCCAGCATCACGCCCATAAGGTGTGGAAGATGTTGTGGTACTTATTCCAGTTTAAATTTATATTTTTTCCTGCCAATTTAATGTATTGACAATCAAACTTTTCCGCCTTCTTTCCAGTAGAGGAGCGCTTAAAGGGAACATTTTAAATTCGCCAAAAAATTTTTAATTCACCAAAAAAAGACTAAAATAACTTAAATTATAGGCCACACCCTGTCATTTAATTTTCATATAGCTTACAACCTAGATTTGCATTAGACCCAAGTTTATATCAATTACGTCACTGTTGCTTTTAAGAAATACATGGACGTCATTACAATCCCTCTTCTTCGTTCCACCTAAATATAGGGGGCCATCGCACCCAGAAAAAAAAACAACAAAAAACAGAAAACCTATTACACCTATTCACTCCCCGAAAATCAAATAGTTTATGAATAAATGTGTAAATATTTAAAATGAAGGTGTACTTGTTAATTAATAAATAATGTGTTTCAAGGAAAGGCAATGTCGTTAGAACGGTATTTTGTCTCTTCCCATTACGTTTGGAGTTCAAATTACGCTG
>NC_069002.1:6806009-6807245 GCF_001194135.2 Octopus bimaculoides | reverse complement strand
ATATATATATATATATATATATATATATATATATATAAAATTTGGTCATCACTAATTAGGATTGTGGTTGCTAAAAGCCCAGTTATTGCTAGAAATAAGAGTTAAACTCTTATAGCTGCGTGAAAAGCATATTTACATATATTGACAGGATGGGTAATCGCTCCATGAGCAAAGCTGGACCGCTTGATTGGTACTAAAATACTACCAGTCAAGTCCTGGGGCCGATGTAATCGAGTAGCTCTTCCCCCCAAACTCAGGCCTTGCGCCTATGGAAGAAAGAATTATTAAGCGGCAACTTGGTTGAATCGTTATCGCACAGGGCAAAATTCTTATCGCATTCTGAGTTCAAATTCCGTCGAGGTCGATAAAATAAGTACCAATTATTGAATACTGGGATCGATGTCACCGACTTACTCCTCCCCTAAAGTTGCTGGCCCTGTGCCAGAATTTTAAACTTGTATTAATGATATTATTCACGTCCTGAAGGAGGCGAGCTGGCACAATCGTTAGCACGCTGGGCGAAAAGCATAGCGGTATTTCGTCTGCCATTATGTCCTAAGTTCAAATTCCGCCTAGGTCGACTTTGCCTTTTATCTTTTCGGCGTCGATAAATTCAGGACAAGTTGCGTACAGGGGTTGATCTAATCGACTGGCCCCCTCCCCCAAAATTTCAGTCCTTGTGCCTAGAGTAGAAAAGATTATTCACATCCCGGTTTCGTTTCCTGATTAAGTCGAGTTCTTTATTATATCACACTAATTATTGTGGAACGGGCTTCCACTACTTCAGTTTTACAGAAATTGTAATCGACAACATTCTTTTTTTTTCTTTTCTTTTCTTTTTCTGCTTTTATTGTTTTTCTCAAAGGGAGAATCTTTATTCTCCTCTTCCCTTCACTCACCAACACTGGTGAGACCAATGTGGTAGATATTGGCACATTTTAGTGTCAACGCTGAGGAGGTCATTTGAAGACAATGGACAGAGGAATGCGATGGACCAAATGTACACACACACACACACACACTATCCCTCTCCCTCTCATACACACTTCCCGTCCTCTCCCCCTCGCACACTCTTATCCTCTCGCTCCCTCTTCACACACACACTTTCTTTTTCTCCCTCCCCCCTCTCTCTCTCTCTCTCACACACTCACTCTTCCTTTCATAAATTCATCCACTCATACAAACTCTTTCCCCTTCCCCTTCATGCACCCACACATTCTGTCTCACAGGCTCTCT
>NC_069002.1:6802861-6805867 GCF_001194135.2 Octopus bimaculoides | reverse complement strand
CACACACGCAAACAAACGCACGCAAGCACACGGAATTCTGGCAGCTATGGGAAAATGGCCCACACGGAGAATTTTTCCGTGACTATTCGAACTTGAAATTTATTTTACTTTCTTGCTCCGGGCGAAGGTCAAGCCAAGTGCTAAACTTAGATAACCCTTGCTTCCTATTTCTCTAATTTCCTGTAAAAAATAATCAAAAGAGACTTAATAGCATAAGGGCTTTGTGACATCTTCGAAAGCGTTTTCATATTCAACGAGCAGATCCGGCTTTGACTTTCATAGAAAGGTAATGTGTGTGTGTGTATGTGTGTTTCTTTCTCACCACTGCTTGTCAACCAGTGTTGATGTGTTTTACGTTCCTGTAACAAAGCAGTTCGGCAAAAGAACAGATAGAATAAGTGCTAAGCTAAGTTCGTCCACTGGGGGCTATGTGAAAAGTACGATCCGAACAGAGCATGGAAATGGTACGAACATGAACCAGAAGGAGTCAGTAAGAACAAGGAACATAAGATGCTGTGGGATTTTACAATCCAATGTGATTGCCTAATCCAGGCTCGGAGACCAGATACTGTTGCGGTAGATAAAGGTAAAAAGGAAACGAAGATCGTAGATATTGCAATACCTGGAGATGCATGCATAAGTTATAAAGCAGTAGAAAAGATTGAAAAGTACAGACTACTAAAAGACGAAATTGCAACAATGTGGACTATGAGGAGAATGTCTGTAATTCCAGTAGTTGTAGGGGGCACTCGGAGCACTAATAACGAAGTTTGAGAAACATGTCAAAGAAATCGGAATTAACATGAGAGCAGAGCAAGCCCCCCGAAAAACTGCTCTGCTGGGGACAGCTAGGATTTTGAGATTGGTACTTGGATGTTGAATGTCTCCCACGATAATTAACAACCAAGTGTCAAAGCTTATAATGTGCGGGGAAAAAAGACCCTGTGAGACCTCTGACAGCAGGTTGCTGTCCGCCCTCACAGAATCTACCAGAGCAAACAAAACCGAACGTTCTGAGAAGACAATAATAATGTCACAATAATGTCACTTTGATGGCATGTACTGCTTTCTCACTCAATAATAATAATAATAATCCTTTTTATTATAGTCATAAGGCTTGAAATTTAAGTGGGGTGGGGTTGGTGGATTATATCGATCCTAGTACTTGACTTGTGTTGTTTTCTCTTCTTCGATAAAGGCAAAGTCGAGCATGGTACAATTGAACTCAGAACGTTAAGAGCCGGATGAAAATTTGGTAAGCATTTTGACCAATGTGCGAACGAGTCTGCCAGGTAGGTCAGCATTGACCTAGCAGATCACCTGATCGTCAGTCAAATGCCTTCCAATCGTGGCCATCCTGTCATTATATGAGTATCTACAACTGCATCGTCAAATGTGTCCTTCCTTTTACAAGATGGTATGGTGTGATTTGACTTGAGGGAGATTCGGTTGCTATTTTTTTAAGTGGTCGAGTTAAAGACCTGCTAAAAATAGAAGCTTTTCTCGTTGGTTCGTCCCCAGAAAGTATGGAAGTGGAATGGTTGTGTAAATCCTAGTATTCATGGTATGAAATGGGTTGGCAAACCTGTCCTTTCCTACAGAGGAGCGCCAAACAAATAAATACTAATAATAAGATTATATAAACTAATAAACAAGACAAATAAAAAGTAGGGGTGCGAGGGAGCTCTTAAGTTCATCAGCCCAGCTAGTAAGCGACTGGAATAGCCATAAATTAAAACCACACCCTGTTAAGAAAATCGTTTCACAAAAAGAAGACAGGCGGTGGTTAAGAATTTTTTTCTTTTTCCGAGTTAAGATTTTCAATGTTTTCATCCTTTTTCTTGATACAAATTTGTATGAATGACGTCACTGACACACTGAATCACAGCCTACAGATTATTAAAAGCGAAGTTATTTCGTTGATCCCGGTGACAGTATTCCCATCGATCAAATAAGTACCAGTCAAGTACTGGGGACGATGTGACCGATTATCCCCCTTCCCACAAATTCTAGGCCTTGCGCTTATAGTAGAAAGGATCATTATTATTATTATTATTATTATTATTATTATTATTGTTGTTGTTGTTATTATTGTTATTGTATTCTGCTGACCTTTCTCCGAAACCTGTCAGTTAGAGGAACTGGTTAAAATATTTTCCGGTTGTCTGACCGAGTCATTGACGAAACTTCTAACCGTTAGGAAGGGCAATAAAGCGCATCCTTTTTTCTATTATTATTATTATTATTATTATAATTATCATTATTATTATTATTATTATTATTATTATTATTACTATTATTATTATTATCGTTAATATTATTATTATTATTATTATTATTATTATTATTATTATTATTATTATTATTATTATTATTATTATTATCATTATTATTATTATTATTATTATTATTATTATTATTATTATTATTATTATCATTTGTGTTAGAAGGAACTAAAGGTACAACAACAACAACAGCAACAACAACATCCACACGTACTGATGGTTTGAAAATGACAATCTCTTATCTCTAACCCCCTGCCAAATGAAGTATAAAATGACCCCCATTAATATCTCGTGGGAGTTTAATTGTTTCGTTGCTGTTTTTTCCTTCTTTTTTTTTTGTGCTATAATGAGGGAGAAGGGGGCGTTCGTTTTCACTTCCTTATAGCGAGGTATACATCGTACATATACATACATACACACGCACAGACACAAACACACACACACACACACACATATATGTACATATAAATACTATACTATAGATATATTTATACATACATTATAATATAATATACGCGCGCGCACACACACACACATTCATAAAAGAGGAAGTATGGCAGATGCTAAAATTTCAAAATTACCGGCCTTTTTTTCCGGCTTCACGTAGAGGGAGGCGAATAAGGTGTGTGTGTGTGTGTGAGTGTGTGTAAGTATGTGTGTGTGTTTGTATATATATCTATATATATATATATATATATACATAAGGCATACCTATATATAC
>NC_069002.1:6801116-6801899 GCF_001194135.2 Octopus bimaculoides | reverse complement strand
CATATACATGTACATATATGTATATACATATATATATATATAGATGTATGTATGTATATATATGCATATATATATATACAACCATTCCTAAATACCTAACTAAACAACGACAGCTCTACTAATTATAATCCCTACCGTCTTCCGTAGTGTAGTATAAAACTAGACGCTTAATAACCACATTATTTCAATCAATCGATATACAGGCAGGATTAGACACTACTTTTAATAAAACTAGAAGATACGTATAAATCAATGTACATTGTATTGGTATTAATAGTAAACTGCAATAACTAAATTATATGCTAAATTGTGATCAATCTTTAAGTCCATATAAATAGTAATCCCACGGGTCTTCTAGAGATACTATTAATACTATAATGAAGCTCAAGCCTTATAAAATATTTTCCAAAACAAAACACGACTGAAATCAATTTAACTAATATTTTTATGAGTGAAATACATTATTTCATCACTCAAAAGTTAATAATAAAGTACTACATACTCATTAATATATTACCACTACAAGTTATAATATTAAATTACCAGTGACTAATATACAATTAAATGTAATTAAATAGGAACTAATAAAAGTACTTGTAATAAACTAATATGAAAAACCTTGCTATGTTTAAAGATAATTAAACTGTTTAAAAGACAATAAAACTACAAGTATTAAAACTACAAGTATTAACACTAACATGTTTAATCAGACACGCGGTTCTCTCACCAAGAATTATACATCTATACACACACACACACTCACACACACACACACACACACAC
>NC_069002.1:6799268-6799759 GCF_001194135.2 Octopus bimaculoides | reverse complement strand
TATATATATATACACACATATATATATATGTATGTATGTATGTATGTATGTATGTATGTATGTCCCCACGTGATTGGTGTTCGGCCAAGCCTGACATTTCTTTCTGGGTTCGGCCGTTGTCCATGCAGCATCTATATTCTTCCCTGTGCCTGTGAAATCCTGTATCCTTGCCGTAAGGCTTTACTTCCACACAAGCCAGCTTAATTTAATTCGTCCTTAATCGAATGACACTTGTTGTTATGTCCTGTTATTTGTATTTGTGTAACTTTCTCCGTTTTTTCTCCTCTCTCTATGTTATATCTCTTCATAACTTTAGGTGGAAGAGCGTGAGCTCGAAACGTTACAGTCACTTCTATTTTTCCTGAGCGTCAAAGTAATGCGCCTTGTTTGTAGTTTCCTCACCACTCTCTGTCTCTTTTTGTCATTTGCACAATCTTGAACCACGCACACACACATACACACACACACACACACACACACACACACACACA
>NC_069002.1:6798167-6799258 GCF_001194135.2 Octopus bimaculoides | reverse complement strand
ACACACACACACACACACACACACACACACACACACACACACTCATACGAACACACACCCTCGCACACACATATGTATGCATATATACCTATATGTATGTGTGCATATGTCGTATATGCTAACGTATTTATTTCATTTTTAACCCACTGCAAAGCATAAAATACATCAAACTTAATTTCATACAGTAAACATTGAGCGCGCTGTCTCGAATTCTGCTGCGTGGGTGTAACCTCGTATTACAAACCTGTACTGAAATCTTTCGTTTTAGACGACCTTGATTGTGCAATAATATTTACGAGAGGATTACTAGTAATGGCCAAGAAAATAATAAAAAATTGAAAACTTAATCACAAATAATATATACATATATGCCAAAGAAAGTTAGCTTAGCAAAGTATTGGATATATGTTTTTAATCCCAGATACCTGACACATAGAAACACAAGCTTATAAACACATATTCTTTCGTGTGCATATTCATTCCTTCTTTTATTCTTTCACTTGTTTCAGCCATTTCACTGTGGCCATACCGTGACTATACCCGTCAAAATCAAAATGGTAGACCATTTGGATTTTGATTTTGTCTTGAACGGAACAGCCATGTTGAAGTGACTACGAAAATTACTTGCTAGTACAACTACTGCGATCAATCAATCAGTCATTCAATCTATCTATCTATCTATCTATCTATCTATCTATCTATCTATCTATCTATCTATCTATCTATCTATCTATCTATCTATCTATCTATCTGTGTGTGAGTGTACCCGCATATGTGAGTATGCAAATGTGTGTAGTTGTGGGCGATGAAAAAGGTGGTAGTCGTACCAATAATTGTCCGAGCCCTGGGAACAGTGAGTAAAAATCTTGTGAAGTACATGGAACTAATAGGGGGATGCAATAAAGGTGGAGCACTTGCAGAAAACAGTACTGCTTGGAACCGCTCGAATACTCCGGAAGGTGCTCGAAAAATAAGGGGTGTTACCTTAGTTCACTGGTAGCGAACAGCTGACACCGTAGTACATTTCCAGCGTTAGAAGCTGTGCAAAGGCAATGATAATAATAATAATAATAATAATAATAATAATAATA
>NC_069002.1:6791525-6792577 GCF_001194135.2 Octopus bimaculoides | reverse complement strand
CATATTTTTATTATTATTTATTTTCTGTACTTTTGTACTTTTGTTTTTTCTGTTCTGTTTGAATTTTCAATTTTGAACTTTTGCACATTTTCTGTTTAGATTTTTGTCCGTTTCTACGTTTATAAAATTCTTTTTTTTATTTCGCTCGTTTCAGTCATTGGAATACCACCATGCTGGAGCAACTTTGTCGAGGGTTTAGTCGAGCGAATTAAGTCAGTACTTACATTATTTTTAAAGTTGGTACTTATTGCCAAAGTTTGGGGGGTGCGTTCTATGCCTTGATCCAAGCATAGAATGGGGCTCGCCTCTTTGAGTTGAGAAATGAATGGAATGCCTGGTGTGTGTCTTGTTGTGGCTACCCCCTCCTAAAAGAATGAGGAATAGGCCTGGGTATATAAAAATAATAACCTATTGCATCGCTCACTTTTGCCGAGCCGCTAATTTACAGGGACTACAGCTGCTGCCACTTTTGCGGTTGCTGTTCCTGCTTCTGTTGTTGCTTTGCTAGCTAATGTTGCAGCCTTCAAAGGGCTGAATCTGATGCCAAAATTCATGACGATGACGATGATGATGACGGTGATGATGATGATGATGATGATGATGATGATGATGATGATGATGATGATGAGGAGGATGATGATGATGAGGATGATGACGATGACGACGAGGAAGATGATGAAGATTATGATGTTGATGATGATGATGATAGTGGTGGTGGTGGTGATGATGATGATGATGATGATGATGATGATGATGAAAATGACGATGATGATGATGATGCGGAGGAGGAGGATCCATCTTCCTCTTCTTCCTCATCCACATCATCGTCATAATCAGCACATTCATCACCACTATCGTCGTTATCATAGTGCTCTTCCTCCTCTTCATCATCATCATCATCATCATCATCATCATCATCATCATCATCATCATCATCATCATCATTCTTATTTTATTATTTGGCTTAATTAGCAATTTCTGTAGCTATACAAAACATTCATAATTCGTCTGTCCAACAACGACGCCGTCAACACCATCACAACCACTTCCAC
>NC_069002.1:6790082-6791144 GCF_001194135.2 Octopus bimaculoides | reverse complement strand
AACTATAACCTCCCCACCGCCACCACCATTTCATCGAGATGGTCTTCAATTTAAAGCAGATTAGAACGTTCTTGTATACAATCTGTCTGCGAGGCATCAGAATATTTGCATTCGGCGGCAAGAAAAAAAACATCCATAGTAACAGTGAAACGTAGCTCTTAGAATAGCTCTTCCCGCAAAGCGGATTAAACCTACTACGCGGAGGATTCTATCATTCGATATATTTTGCCGAACTGATAGGTTACAGAGTCGAAAACACACCAACGTCAGTTGTCAAGCAATGGTGTTGGTGGTAGTGGTGGTGGTGGTGGTGTGTGTGTGTGTGTGGGTGGGGGGCAAACACAGACACAAAAATATATACACACATATATTCGGTTTCCATCTACCAAATCCACTCACAAGGCTTTGATCAGTCTGGCTGATGATGATGATGATGATGATGATGATGATGATGATGAGGATGAGGATGAGGATGATGAGGATGATGACGACGACAACGACAATGACGACGATGTTGATGAAGATTTTCCTATAGCTGTTATTTAGTTCCAATGTCAGTATAGAACACTGCTATGTCTCAACACTACTGCTATCTAGCACCTTCGGACGATCTCTACTCAAACGCTACACAACTGCTACTCGACTGCTACTCAACACTCCTACCACGGCCAGACTACCTCTATTTATATGTCTTGGGAGACCTACTTCTTCGCCTGGGGGCGTCGGCACAACAAACACACACATAACAGTCGTTCCAGTACTGACCATTCCATTTGTTTTCCATTTTTTTTCTGTTTTGATTTTTTTTTTTAATGTTCACAGATGGATTACATCGAGAATCATCGTTTGAAATCTGACCGCATCACTTTATTAGAGACATTAGAAATACGTGATGCTGTTAAAAGATTTGGCTGTTATTTCTAGCAGATCAAACGATCACGTTGACCCTCTCAATTATACTTACACCAATTGGCCGTACTTCTGCCATCGACGTCAAGCCAATATTAACAATGATGAAGAAGAAATGTGGAGAGGAGAAAGAGGGGGAGGAGGAGGAGGAGG
>NC_069002.1:6788844-6789380 GCF_001194135.2 Octopus bimaculoides | reverse complement strand
TACATACATACATGCATACACACACATCTTCCCATTTATAATCAGAAAAAAGTGAGGACAACCGTGACGCTTATTCAAGGTCTCGATTTACGCGTTATGTATGCGTGTGTATGTATATATGTGTGCGTGTGTGCGTGTGTGCATGTGTGTGTTATTTACTAATGTGTCTATGTGTGTATGTGACCGAGTGTACGTGTGTTTCTGGTTGCGTTATTGACGCCGCTCTGTGTAAAGGGTTTTGTCCTGTTGTTAATGAGTGTAAGTGTGTATATATATATATGTGTGTGTGTGAGAGAGGGAGAGAGAGAGAGAGAGAGAGAGAAAGAGTATGTGTCTATATGTGAGACTATGTATACGTATGTGTGTATGCGTGTGTGTGTGTGTGTGGATGTGTGTGTGTGTGTATGAGCTTCTATAAATTTTTGGGATATTGGATGGAAAGAAGAGAAAGGTGAAGCTAAAAAGAGCTGGAGATGAAGGAGGTAGAAGTGGGAGGAGGTTATGGATATGGCAGTGGAGAAGGACGGATGGGAGGG
>NC_069002.1:6787091-6787643 GCF_001194135.2 Octopus bimaculoides | reverse complement strand
TATGCACATACATATATACGTATGTTCGTGAGGGTGGAGGGGTGTGGATGGAGAGGTCGGCAAGGAGAGACTTGAGGGTGTGGTGAGAGGTTTGGGGAGAGATGTGGGTGCGTCAGTGGAGGTAACTGAAAATAAATCACAATTTGTCATCTTAATATCTGTTATAAGATGAATTTATCTACGTGTATACGTATATGTTCACACATACATATATATATGTGTGTAGGTATATATATATATATATATATATATATATATATATATATATATATATAGATAGATAGATAGATAGATAGATAGATAGATAGATAGATAGATAGATAGATAGATAGATAGATTCTACACCGAAATATCATCTAGAATACCGCATAAATTAAAGTATGGAGATACTCCGAGTTGCCTGTTTATTGGGTACACATTGAAACATGCATACTCACGCACATTCTGGTGTACGTATATTTACGCCGAATTAAGTAGATCTGTAAATACCTGCGTGGCTTTGTAAGTGTGTGTGCATGTGCATATATATATATATATATATATATATATATA
>NC_069002.1:6782438-6784354 GCF_001194135.2 Octopus bimaculoides | reverse complement strand
GTTCCAGAGACGTCATCATGCCTAGAGCTGACCAGGTTCACCAATGCTCTCCATCGCTGGTGGTCCCATGCCAGCCCCCACTGCTTGTTTCTTTGCTTACTTCCTGCTCTTCCTTGTTGAGACTAGGGGTCGTTCCAGGTTAGCGGTTCCAGAGACGTCATCATGCCTAGAGCTGACCAGGTTCACCAATGCTCTCCATCGCTGGTGGTCCCGTCCCCGACCCACTGCATCCCGCAGAGACATCACAATAATGCTTTCTCCTCTTCTCTGCGCGCATGCGTGTGTATCTTATCTTTTTATTCCTTCACTGGTTTCAATCATTAGACTGCAGCCATTCTGGGGCACCACTTTGAATGGTTTACTCAAAGAAATCGTCTGTGGTACTTATTGTTTTAAAGCCTGGTACTTATTCGATAGGTCACTTTTTCCAAAAGCTGTTAGGTATTCTGTGAACCATGTGATGGTATAAATATGTGTAATGCATATATCCCTGTGTAAAGTGGGAATCCAACTTAAGTTTATTGGGGCATGTCTTTTTATGCGTACATGTTCATATAATGCATATGATTGATATCCAGAGAAAAAAAACTTACCCAGATTGGAGGAGTGGCAATGTGAGTGGGAGTCATGTCTGAAATTTCGTAGGAAGAATTGTTGTTTCTTAACACCGGATTAGCACAAAGCACGAATTTTAAATTAAAATAAACCATGGAAGAACACGAAGTGGAAACATCACTGAAGAATATCCGTATACCACGAAAGAAAATCTGCATCAAACATTCATCGATAAAGCAGTAAACGTCATGAGGAGAATGAAGTGAAATGCCATTTTTTTCTCGATAAAAGTAAGTCCAGCTCTTGTACGGATAACAGTTACAGTTTAGATCTTACAAAATCCCACCGCATATTAAAAACCTATATAGATTTGAAAATGACTTCATAGAATTAGTTAAGAATGTTAGAGTCAATCATAGATTTAACAGCTTCCAACACAAATTACAAACATTTCTTGAAATTAAAAAATCTCCAAACGCATTTATAAAAGCAGATAAGACAAACATATTTATGAGATGGGTAACTACGCACATAACAAACTGCTAGTCTGTAAACACACAGTATATTCCACATTGAGGCAAAAAAACTAGTTATGAAACTTAAAATCGGAAATAGAGTAGACCAACTCACCCAACGAAAAAATTTTGTAACCATGAAAGACTGTTGTTGGCACTCCGTCGCTTACGACATCGAGGGTTCCTGTTGATCCGATCAACGGAATAGCCTGCTCGTGAAATTAACGTGCAAGTGGCTGAGCACTCCACAGACACGTGTACTCTTAACGTAATTTTCGGGGATATTCAGCGTGACACAGTGTGACAAGGCTGACCCTTTGAATTACAGGTACAACAGAAACAAGAAGTAAGAGTGAGAGACAGTTGTGGTGGAAGAGTACAGCAGGGTTCGCCACCATCTCCTGCCGGAGCCTCGTGGAGCTTTAGGTGTTTTCGCTCAATAAACACTCACAACGCCCGGTCTTGGAATCGAAACCGCGATCCTATGACCGCGAGTCCACTGCCCTAACCACTGGGCCATTACGCCTCCACACAACCGTGAAAGACTACTAATGCAATTTTACGCAAAAAAATTACTTGTAGATTGATAAATCCCACGAAAAGCGAAACGGGTGTTATTAGCAAGTCTATATTAGACAATATCGTACGACGCGTCGGACCTTTCGCAAGCCTTATCCAATGAATATGTAGCAGTGCAACTACAGCACGGTTCAAGAACATTTGAAGGTAAGTTCAAATGCAAATCCATCCAGTTCGACATCATGGAGTTTTACCCCTCGATCTCTAAAAGCTTACTTCAGTTTTAATCCCTATACTCTCCACCAATGCTAAAGACTGTTCACCAAT
>NC_069002.1:6781474-6782338 GCF_001194135.2 Octopus bimaculoides | reverse complement strand
GCGGTTGTGGTGGTGGTGGTTGGGATATTGGTGGTGGTGGTGGTGTTGGTGTTTGTGGTTGTGGTGGTTGTAGTTATGGTGGTAATTAATGCTGTGGTGGTGGTGATGGTGGTGGTGGTTGACGTGGTGGTAGTGGCGGTTGCGGTGATTGTTGCTGTTGTTGTTGTTGGTGGTGATGGTGGTGGTTGTGATGTTGGTGGTAGTGGTGGCTGTGGTGGTTGGGGGAATTATGGTTGTAGTAGTGGTGACGTAGTGTTGTTGTTGTTTTTGTTGTTAGTGGTGGTGGCGGTGGTGGCGGTGGTGGTGGTCGTCGTCGTTGTGGTTGTGGTGGTCATGGTGGAGACGCAGCAGGTCATGGCGGAACGTGAGGGATTGGTAGTATAGTGTGGAAGTAGTGTTGCAGTTGTGGTTGTGGTTGTGGTTGTGGTTGTAGTAGTGTGTGGTGATCGTGCGATTGTTGTCGATGTTATTGTTGCAGTAGCAACGTGTTTACTACGCTGATATGATGTGGGGTGGCGCCGGCTGCGGCTGTGCATCGTATTATTATTATTATCATTATGATGATGATGATGATGATGATGATGATGATGAAGATGATGATAATGATGATAAAGTTAATGATGAAGATGATGATAATGATAATGATGATGATGATAATGATGATGATAATGATGATGATGATGATGGCGTTACTCGTAAGCCGGTCCTCATTGTCCATCATCGCCATCATCATCATCATCATCTTCATCATCGTAAACCACCACCACCACCACCACCACCATCAGCAGCATCATAATCCTTATCATCATCATCATCATCATCATCATCATCATCATCATCTTAATCATAATCATAACCACCAAC
>NC_069002.1:6780143-6780916 GCF_001194135.2 Octopus bimaculoides | reverse complement strand
ACCACCGACACCTCCGCCGCCCCCGTCATCATCATAATACTAATGATCATAATCTCTGCTCCATTGAAGCTGGAACTGAATGGGGGTATTTGGTCCTCTGCCTAGTGAGATCTGGTTCAACCCTGCCTGACTCCTACTTCTCACCCTCTTCCTCCTACTTCTCCTTCGCCTCCGCTTTCTCCTCCTCCTCCTCCTCATCATCATCATCCGTCATCACCTTTATCATCCTACCACCTCATCATCCGCTCTTCCTTCATCTCTATCTTCCTCTTTTTACCTATTCTGAGCCAAAGAGGGAGCTTTTTTATACGCTTGGTCGACCAGCTAGAAACAGGAGCCAAATCTTCAAATAGCAACCTAATGTCATATCGTTAAGAAATGACATGAAACAGTGTAGCCCTTGATTTAGTTTATCCGTGAAAAAAAAAAAAAGAAATGGAATGGTCACCGTTGGAACGTCGTTGATTACATGCCTGTTAGGTCAGTTCTCACCTTGGGCTAAACGAGAAGAAAATCCCTATATTGTAGTGAAGTCAATTTTGTTTTGAATTCATATTTCAACAGACTCCGTTGAAGGTTTTTTATGCCAAAACTCGAGATTGAGCATAAGAAAAAAAAAAAAGTTTTGTGGCATTTCTTCCAACTGGCTACATTCTGAGTTCAAATTCCACCGAAGTCTACTTTGCGTATTCATCCTTCTACGGTCTATTAAAGTAAGTACCGGTCATGGTTGCGTCCAGTTACCAGCCATCCCCGTTAAAATTTCTGGCCCT
>NC_069002.1:6776882-6779393 GCF_001194135.2 Octopus bimaculoides | reverse complement strand
TAATTGCAGTCCTCCACGAGCACGCGCGCGCACATGCTCTTGTTGACAAACAAACGCACAGACACATATATATCATACACACACACATATGTTGATCATAGTTAGTGCGCGCGCGTATGCGTGTGTGTCTGTGTGTGTGTATGTATATGTGTGTGTGTGTGTGTGTGTGTGTGTGTGTGTGTTTGTAACGACAGAAGAAAATACGAAGAAAACGTTTAAAAAATTTTAAATAATTATAAAATAACTGACATAGCATAACATTGACACCACAACACACACACACATATTCTTACACCCACCTGTATAAACACACACACACCTGCATACACACGTGCAAATACATAGAGCTATATAATTACGGACGCGCAGAAATACACGCACACACACACGTTCATAAAACACACACGCCATCACATACAACAGAGACATGCACACATACACACACACACACACTCTCTCTCTCTCTTTCTCTCTCTTTCTCTCTTACACATACACATACACACACACACATACACACACACACATACACACACACACATACACACACACACACACACACCACCACGGCACACTATTTCACACCCCCGCTTGGTTAAGTACTCAAGTCCTTGCCGTACTTTCAGATTCATTTACGCTATTTGTGCTGCTTGACACTTCTCGAGTAAAAATAATAATAATAATAATAATAACAATAACACTAGTAATAATAATAATAATAATAATAATAATAATGATGATGATGATGATGATGATGATGATGATGACGACGATGATGATGATGATGACGATGACGATGACGATGATGATGATAAAAATAATAATAATAAAAAAAATCCCACATTCTTTCTTCTAATACTGAGTGCAAAACCATTCCCACGCTTTCGCTTCGCCATGCCTTCTTTAAAAACCTGACGTAATATGAGATATTTCGCTTTGACTAAACACATTTCTGGTGTTTGTTTCTTCTTCTTCTTCTTCTTCTTCTTCTTCTTCTGCTTTTCGTTTTTGTCTTTCTCTCACTCGCTCTTTCTTTCTCTCTCTCTCTCTCTCTCTCTCTCTCTCTCTCTCTCTCTCTCTCTCTCTCTCTCTCTCTCTCTCTCTCTCTTTCTCTATCTTTCTATTTCTTGTTGTTGTTATTGTTGTTGTTTTCTTTCTGTTTTTCGTCTTTTTTCTTTTATATTTTCCTTTTTTTTTTGTTTGCACGAATCTGCCCAAATCCGAAGTTTCTCGTTTAAAACCGGAAGTTGTATAAGTCTTGGTTCAGTTAGTTTCAGTTTTAGAAAAAAAAAAAAGCTATTAATTTAGTAAGTTTGTTTTTCGTATATATGATGTATAAGACACACACACACACACACACATACACACACACACACACACACACACACACACACACACACATATATATAAAGATGTGTGTGTGCATATATATATGTGTGTGTGTGTGTGTGTGTGTGTAGATGCGTCGCTAAGTTGTTTATTTGTATGTTATTTTTGTTCGATGTTTGCATTCCAAGATGTCCTCTATTGGTTTTGGATCAGTGACTTCAGAAAGCTACTCTTGTTGTAAAAATATATAAATAGATATGTACTCACACACACACACATACACACACACACATACATACACACATGCACAAGCGCGCACGCACACACACACATATATATATATAATACATGCAGACAGAACACGCACACACAAATGTGTATATATATGTGTATATATATATATATATGTATGTATGTATATGTATATCGAAACGTCGAGTTAGAATAGAGGCAGCTGATGAATAATTCCAAGTGGCTTTCTGTTTTCCTACGTGTTCGTTCCGTTGTCTGTAGTTCATTGTTCTAACGTCCTGTACCCTGATATGCATCTATATACACATGTAGATGAAAGTATATACATATATGTGTGTATACATGCATATATATTTTTTGTATGTGTATGCATGTATGTATGTATGTATGTATATTCTGACGTGTCGACGAAGAAATATATACACTGAGTGTGTGGGGTGGCGAAAAACTGCTAGTAAGTTGTTGCAGCAAACTGAACAAAAGTGCCTTGAGGTATTTATTCCGCCCGAGTTCTGCAGGCACTCCCTTGTCGCTGCAACTGCTAAAGGCGAAAGGCGTAACAGGAATATATTGGTCGGCTCGTTCCGGTGACTCTCATTATTCACTCAGGTAAATGCTACAAAATGAAGAAATACACCAGTTATCTATCCTAACTCACAACCACCACCACCGCTACCGCCGGGAGTATACAGAACCAGGACAAATATGCAGGATATTCCTACCAGACTCTCTATCAATTCTGCTAACTTACCACTCGTTTTTCGTTTTTTTTTTGTTTTTTTTTTGAAATCTTACTGAGAAAAATCAAACGAAATCCGCCCCCTCACTTCAAAGAAAATAATGCAAAAATAAATAAACTTGCTATTAATAAGATACTTTGAGGGAAACCAGAAACCATTTCTTCCTTCACCCCCCCCCTTTTTTTAAACGTAA
>NC_069002.1:6774130-6776250 GCF_001194135.2 Octopus bimaculoides | reverse complement strand
CCCCCCCCCCCTCTTTCTATCTATCTATCTATCTATCTCAGGATCGGTCACGCTACCCAAATCTCCACCAATAATAAATGATTACGGCTCTTTACGATCAGAGTTCAAATTTAGCAGTAGTCAGCTACATCTATTATCTTTCCGGGTCGATAGAATAAAGTACCCATCAAACAATGAGGGCAAATACTTTTAATCTTTTTTTCAAAGAGGAAGTTAGCGCGCATCTCCTTTCACAGGGCCTCGAAGATTAAGAAGGAGAGGTGAAGTGAAATTCAACCAGTGAGAGACCAGAATGAATGCTTGTAACAGAATAAAATGCGTTAAAACTCCAAACTCTAGGTACCAGAAGATGATGTTCGACCAGGCGATAGATTAAACCTATCATCCCAACTAGGTCATAGCGGGGTTTGAACGCAAAGAGCTGAAACAAAAACCACCAAGGAATTCAGACAGTTTTTTTACAATATTACTTTATTCCATCGCCATCCCTAGATCGGTATTTTGTCATCGACTCTGAAAAGATGAGAAGCAAATTTGATCTAAATGGGATTTTAACATTTGAGAATTGGAACAAATGCTGCAAGGAATTTTAGCTGACGCTCCAACTATTCTACCAATGCGCCGATTTAATCAATTAACAATTCTTAACAATTCGCTCCCTCCTTCACCAAATTTCTGCCCTTGTCTTTATGACAGAAAACATTTTTGTACTTTTCTGAAAAATTCTGTTTTTGTTCAACTGAGAAGCTACGTGGGAAACATTGTTTTCATAACCACTCGGTGTGTTAGAAATAGCAGCCAAATCTCCTTAAGATAAAACAATTCTATCTCAAAAAACAAAGGGATTGCAAAAAGACCAGTGATTCTCAACCAGTTTTTTTAAAAATTTGGGCCCCTTTGATTACTATAATACTCTACTGGACCTCAATAACCATTTGATGTTTAAAAAATCATAATATATTATTTTAAGAAAATATTGCTAGGAATTATTAGGAACACAACAGATGAAATCAGGACCCCTGAAGCCCTTAAAAAATGTCAACAAGTTTACTTATCTAGGCAGCAATATCGTGTCCACTGAAAAGGATATAGACGGTCTTAGAACAATATGGAAGTTGTTCCCACCGGATAAATTGAAGAAACAATTCTTCAAAGCAGTTGTTGAATCTGTGCTTGTATATGGGATCTCCGACTTGGACTTCGGTGCGTGCTGGACGGTGCATACACCAGAATGTTAGGTGCAGTGCTCAACACCTCTTGGAGGGAGCACCCAACAAAATAACAGTTGCATGAGAATGTACCAACTTTCTCATCAACCATCTAAGAGCGGAGATTGAGGTTTCCTGGCTACTGCTGGAGAAATAAAAATAGAACTTGTAAGTAATGTGTTGCCTTGGGCACCAAACCATGGTAACACAGCGGCCGGAAGATCACGGAATACAATAGCTCGCAGAAGATGTTGGATGCCAAGTTGAAGACCTAAAAGCATTGTGTATGCATGTGTGTGCATCTACATATATATGTATATTCGAGCGTATTCGAGAGGATATTAGAAATATCAAGTGAGAGAAAGAGGGAGAGGGAGAGAGATACAAACAGACAGACACTGAGAGAAAGTAAGGAAGCAGCATTTATATATATATATATATATATATATATATATATATATATATATATATATATATATATACATACATATATATATATGTATATATATACACACACATTTATACATCTATATAGATTACACACACACAAACACGCGTATGTGTGTGTGCATGTATGTATGTATGAATGTGTATATATATGTATATATATATATATAGACATATATACATATACATATGTATATATGTATATATACACTTATATGTATGTATATATATATATATATATATGTGTGTGTGTGTGTGTGTGTACATATATGTACAAACATTCAAATATTATGAAAGAGAAGGAAAGAAAAGTGAGAGAGAGAGAGAGATAGAGGAGGTGTATACGGAGTAGGGGTTGAGTGTCTGTGTGTGTGTGTAGGACGGAAGTGAGTTCGATCGCAATTTGAGACCGTAGTATCATTTTATTAAAGCGTCTAGTGTGTAAAACTGTAAACTGAAGTTTGC
>NC_069002.1:6768785-6772624 GCF_001194135.2 Octopus bimaculoides | reverse complement strand
ATGCATATGCATATATATATCGATATATATATGTATATGTATATATATATATATATATATATATATATGTATATGTATGCATATTTATATATGTATGCGTACATACATACACACACACACATATATATTTATATATACACATAAACGCATACACATACACACCTATATATGTATATGTATATATATATATGTGCACGCACACACACCCACACTCACACACGCATATACGTATAATCTGCGCGTGTTCTTTCGCAAAGGAGTCATAAGAAGATAATAGTCGATATATTATAGGAGTTAATAATTTCGTTGTCAAGTGTTGGTATTTATTTGTGCATTTGTCTTCCCAACCCTGGAGTTTTACGCATTATACAATTCTTCTATCGATGCCGTTTTGGTAAAAGTGGACATCCTTTAAGATGGCACCGCAATACCGGGATACAAGTCAACGTTATATATAGTATAAACATGTAGTATAAAACAATAAAAAAAAACGTCACTATTTTTTATCAAATCCTGCTGCATTTCACACGGAATTTTTTAGCCTTCAAACTTGTCTTCGTGTATAATTTGATTTTGGTTCTAAATTTTGATCTGAAAAATTCGACTTTTAAGTCAGAAAATACGTTACATCGGTTTTTCTTCGGACAGAATCTTTCGGAATGTCCTTCATGGGGTTGATGGACGACTTTCTCTGTATAGGAAATAGCTTCCCATTCTTAGAGGCTACAATTGCTGTTCTGCCATCGGAATTCTATCGAAGGTTATTTTCTAGTATTGTTAAGTGGATATGGCCCGTCACTCATTATCGAAATTTGTTTTGATTCTATTATTTATCGAATTATCAATTTCAGCTCATCTGGTACACGAGTCTGTGTAAGTATGCAACCCTGAGATTTCCAAGCGTGCAGGAAAGTTTTTCTCCTTTACAAACGCACAAAGTCTGTCCTCTAGCAAACATGTGAAAATGGTTTCTACTGTGTAAACATGTAGAAAGCATTTCGCTTTTTCTAATGATGACAGAGACCGTTTGTAAAGTACTTCTTAAGTCTCAGTAACGTATATGCTTATGTTGCCATTTCCAGTGGCGTGGCTTCTTCGACAAAGTTCCAATTTATATTAGCATTTTTTACTCTGTCCTTATGTTGCAATAATGATGTAGAGTTATTGTTATTTCTGAACAGATATGCGCATACGTTTTTTTTAAAGGGTGATTTCTGTTAACTTTACATATATTATTCTAGTACTACCTTATCTTCTGACACTACATGGCTATGTTGTGTGTATCTGGTTTTGAAGGTGATGTCTGTTAATCGTATATATTATATTTCAATTGTATTTGTTGTCATTACATTAACTGTAAAAGCCAACGTCTTTCACTGGCATTTACCATAAATAGAGTAATTACCATTAATAGAAGCTGCATTCACGTTGTGTGGTGTTGCTAAATGCTTAGCTGTTGTAACAAATGTATGCATCGATGTGCTGCTTGCAACTTTAATTGTCTTTTATTGATATTTAAAGCAGAACTTTGTGGGTTTTTTTGTGAAGTACACACACACGCACACACACACACACACACATGTATATGTCTCAAGGTGAAGGCACATGATCTAGCAGTTAAGGAATTGCACTCGTAACCATCCAAAGAGTGAAGAAAACGTGAAAAATGGTACTCGGTTATCCTTTGCTAAAATGAGTCGAATCTTTATTCTAATAAAAAAATGTGGGTGTTACTTTAATATTTCACGCAAATTTTAAAGCATTGAAACGAATTAATGAATGAAAACTTTACCTTTTGAATCACAAAAAATAAACTTTGCTAGTTGCTCCTTTTCGCTCCAATTGTGAACTAATCAAGAACAAACTTTTGTGTAGTGATTAACGAAAACATGACTAAATCTGTGCCTTAAGAAGGGATCAGGAATACTGTCCATGGGTTAAAACGGTTTAAAAACCAGTAAAAAACGAAATTTGATCCAACATCAGGTCACCAGACGTTTCTTATATACTCTTCAGAACCGAATAATCGTTAAAGATAAAACAGAATAGAGCAATAAAACAAACTTGCAATTGGAGAACAAATACCTATTTCTTGTCTAAATCTGTCCGACTGTAAGGAAAGTTTCAAATCCTTTATTTAAATAGGCAAGTCTTTGATGTGAGCCGCACGGAGCAATAAAAAACATCAGCGCTTCAGGAGAAAATACGTTGAAAGCGTGCCTGCTGGTTTAATACGGCTGGAAAGCAAACGGCAAAAATTCTGGTTTTTTTTTTTTCCTTTTTCTCTTGCCGTCAAGTTTGTTACTGATGTAGGTTATAGGAATCGACATTCATAATGAATAACTTCTGCCGTGATTAAGAGATTATTCTAGAGACAGGTACGAGTTGGTCTTGATAGAAAATTGAGATGTGAGTTTATCTGAATATATTTTCATTTCTGGCTTGTTTTTGGCAAGAAGTGAGGTGCGTCCTTCGACTACACTCAACATTCTACTAGATCTTCGCGGGCTCTGCTTATCACAAAGGAAAAGCACATGAATCTCACGGACATTCACTTTTGTTCTAACTTTGTGGCGTGATCTTGTGCAAGCCGATTGATCAATAAAGAGAATGTACACATTCCTCTCAACACATGGCTATGATGCTCCCCCACTACTTCTGCTCGTGATCAGAGATACACATATCGTCAGCCACCAAGGGACATGCTCAACTGGTTATGGTCAAGCAACTGACAAGCAAATCTGTGGTATGGAGCAGAATATTTGCTGTAGCCCATCTTTTTATACCAAGACAAAACAATGTACATGATAGCACTTCCAATCAATTAAGATCAGAAGCCATGAGAGCCACTGCTTGGTACTGCATCAGGGCATCTACTATTATTATTATCATTATTATTATTATTATTATTATTATTATTATTATTATTATTATTATTATTATTATTATTATTACTATTATCATTATTATTATTATTGTTATTATTATTATCATCTTTTATTTAGTACAAACAAGGCCGACGGCTAAATGGAAAAGGTTGTACCGTAGAAGGACATGCTGTACGGTTTATGGTAATATAGGTTATTGCATAAGATTTAGGAAGTTTCTGGATAACTTGTTCCGTGTTCTTGCATATGTATGTGGAAAGACAACATGTACACGTACGTCTATGTATATGTGTGCGCGTGTGTGTACGTGTGTGTGATTGTATACGCATATGTACTTTCCTTTCTCTCTGTCGCTCTGTATGTATCTCTCTCACCATCTCTTTCTCTCTCTCTCCCTCTCTCTCTCTCCCTCTCTCTCTCTCTCTCTCTATCCCTCTCTCTCTCTCCTGTCTACCTATCATTCTATCCAAATGCGCGCGTGTTTGTCTATGAAACTGTGTGTGTGTGTGTTTGTGTGTGTGCGTGGATATGTGTGTGCTTGTATATGTGTGTGCGTGTGAGCGTGTGTGTGTGTGTATACGTGTTGCGTGTGTGTATGCGTGTACATGTGCGTGTGTGTATATATGTGTGTGTGTGTGTATGCGTGTGTGTATGCGTGTGTGTGTGTGTATGCGTGTGTGTGTATGCGTGCGTGCGTGTGTGTGTGTGTGTGTGTGTGTGTGTGTGTGTGTGTGTGAGTGTGTGTGCCTTGTGTGCAAAGAAAGCAGAGAAAAACTACAGCTGGGAGTAAAACAAAAGCAACAACAATCAAGACGACGAGGACGAAAATGATGACAGCGACGACGAGGACGGTAATAATAATAATAATAATAATAATAATAATAATAATAATAATAATAATAATAATGATAATAATAATAATAATAATAATAATAATAAATAATAATAATA
>NC_069002.1:6764351-6768031 GCF_001194135.2 Octopus bimaculoides | reverse complement strand
TGGGGGTGACGGATAAGCACACAGATACATGTATGTACACACGCACACGCACACACACATACACACACATACATGTATACCTTGTATATTTTACGCATTTCAGTTATTCGACTGCGGCCCTCCATGGGGCACCGCCTTCAGGAAATTAGAGTTGAATAAATTAAACAACCCTTGGAGTTATTTTTTTGAAGCCTGGTACTTAGTCTATCAGTCTCTTTGCTGAACCGCTAGGTTACAGTGATATAAACGAACCAAAACTGTTCGTCAAGTGGGGGTGACGGATAAGCACACAGATACATGTATGTACACACGCACACGCACACACACATACACACACATACACGCATGCACACACATATGATGGGCTTTTGCCAGTTTGATTTAATTTAACTCTTTTATTCTTTTATTTTTCTACATGTTTCAGCCCCAGAACAGTGGGCATGCTCATTAATCGGATTTTAACATTTTTCTTTCTAAACTCTATCCTAATTTCGTTTATTTAATCATTGATTTATTTATTTGTGTCTTCCTTTATTCACTTCAGCCCATTCGTCCCTACGAACTCTGTGCCTTTACCCCCACCCCCCATCATCCTTAACCGGGGTCGAATGTCACTAGCAATTGTTTTGTGGGGATGGTAGGAAGCAAGAGTGAGTAGACATGCGTCTGGTCCCTTTTGCTTCTTTGGTCTTAATTGATACACCCAATCAAGATAATATTTCCCCTCATTACTAATAACATAATCTTATCTACTTGGTAAATCGTTGATAAATCGGGCGTAAAATTATTCAGCTTCCGAAACAAAGATTTACTCAATATCATTTTTTTACCTCTTCGCAATGAAAACATTGTTTTCCCTATAAATAATGTTGCGATGATATGAAAGGATAACAGCCAAATGGAACTTAATCAGGAGAGTAAGAAGTGGGAGGTAAAAATTCCATATTTATTGTCATAATCTTTTTTCTGAGCGGCTTGGTCAATATATGATCTTCCATTATCGTGAAAGATTAACACGCCTTTATCAATGAATAACAACGTGCACGTTTTATGCAAATCTTTTTGCAGTGATTCCGTTTGACGACAGCACTTCTCCGAATCAACAGTTCCGTTGATATCCCGCCAAACACAGAGCATCACATTTTTCGTGTGTAGTCCTGGTTTGGGTATGGATTTTCATTTTTCGTTGGGTGTTAAGTTGTAGAGGAAGAAAAGAACTACGAGAGACCACATAAAACAACGATAAAAATACTTTTTTGCGTTAATTCAAATAGCCTTGGAAAGGATTAAAATAAATGAAGGAAAAAAACACGAACAAATTTATCTAACATCTCAATAATAGGAAATGACGGTACACTAGGAATGTAAGCCTAGGAATGTAAAATAAAAGTGTCATCACTTATAATTGGTAGTTGTTGAAAATGGAGGCTCAATCTATGTTATCAACTTCAGATATATTCTGTTTGAATACAATTTAGATCTTGTTTTTTCTAAACAATTAATTAGTATTCGGGAATATTTTTACGTTTAAAACCATTTGATGCAACTTTTTGTTTTTTAATCACTTCGTATAAATTAGATTTTCTTTATTTTACCAAACAGAATTTCCAGGCTGTGTGTACATTGTATCAAAAAGTCTGTTGTATATCAGGTTTTCAAAATTAATTGTTAGCATCTATTAATTTTCTTTTAGATAGGACGTGTTTTTATTTCCTTCAGTTTTTGGAATTCATATGAAATCAATCTGGATATTATGATAGCATAAAGAACCTTCGGTATTCATTGTGTTAATAAAAGTTTCGAATTATGGCACAAGGTAGCAATTTTAAGGGAGGAGACTAGACGGATATATTGACCCCTAGTAATCAACTCCTACTTATTCTATCGACCTCGAAAGGATGAAAGGCAAAGTCGATCTCGGTGGAATTTGAATCCAGGAAATTGAAGCAAGTTCCGGAAAAAATGTCACTAAGAATTTTGTCCGACTACAAACAACTCAATAACCTCCGTAATATTAAATGTCATTGTTTTAGTTTTGCTGGTTGATATTTTATTTACAAACCAAAATTTGTGAAGTTTCTATCGTAATTAACAGTCTCCGTCGGGTTGGCAACATAATTACAGGAAACAACAATAACGTTAGCATACTAAAACTAACCCTGAAGTGTTGAATATCATCAATACCACATAAACTACTTTGTTAATGCATGGAACATAGATTAGGGATCCAAAATAAGCACTGCTATTCTGAGTTTGGAAATTTCTGCAGTGCATTGTACTTAGTACACCCCAAGAAAAAATTATGAATAGCTATACTATCTTAAAGAAAGCTGTTTAACAATTAGTTTGTACTCTGTAACTTTTACTAAAAGAAATTATATTTTTGTCAAAACATGGTTCTTAAAATCCTCTTATTTTTAAAGTCTTCACCGACAAGATTCACTTGCAAAACTAATATTCATTGACTGCGACATAGTCATTGTACACTGCGAGATAGAATTTTTTAACGGATCTGTTTATTCTTCGGGTAATATGAGGTTTGCAATGCTAATTTCTAAAGATATATCAGTAAAAAGATTTCTACAGACTATAAGTTCAATCTAACGTCAACGAAATCATATCGGTTAGGGAATACATGAAAGGGACAACAAAACATCCAGATAGACGATACGAAGAAAACAAGGACAGGTCATTTAGAGTTTTCTTTCCTCAGTCGAGATCCAGATTATCTTTGCAATTTCGGCTGATTATTCTCGATATTGTATTTTCCCTCTTCACGGTCAAATGGCTAGACCAATGCTCACGATGTTTTTCGGGAATATGAAGGCAGTAATCAGGAAGTTTTTTTATCGAAAAAAAAAAAAGTGGAATTTGATCTTTGTATTAATAAATCACCTTTGATTTTTGTTCTGTTAAAATTCCGGCGACGTGTTTTAACTCTGGATCTCCCCTACTCCTACCCAGTGTAATTCGTGAATGTAGAGGGGTTTAGATCTGCGATACTATCTCTTTATTTCCCATCGTAGATGGGCAGATTTGCTATGTTATTATAATGCACATTATGTCCTTCTGTCTGTTCGTCTCTTTGTCTGTTCCCCCTTCACGGCCAGACGGCTGGATCAATGTTTACGATATTTTTTGGAATTACAAAGACGGTCGTCAGGAAGATTTTTAGCACTGTGGATATCAATTTATCCCACTGCAACTAGACAACCGAAGTTAGTTTGTTTACATCCCTGTTACTTAGTGATAGAATAAGGGACGACTAAAGCGAATGCTTCGCTTTGTTCAACTAAACACGTGAAGACGGAGCTTCAGCAAGGCCACAGTAGAGTGACAGCAACACGTTAAGCATAACAAATGTGTATGTATACAGGTTTGTATGTGTGTGCGTGTGTGTGTGTGTGTGTGTGTGTGTGTGCGTGTATGTATGTCCGTGTGTGTGTGCGTATGTGTGTATTGCTGTATGTGTGTATGTGTGTATTGTTCCTTTATCGGTTATCTTCTCGTAATATCAAGTGATATAGTTTAGCAGAAATGCAGAAAATGTAGGCATGTAGGTGTATATCTAACCTTCAGATACCTACCTTGTAATTGATATATATATATATATATAATCATACATACATATGTATATATATGTATATATATGTAGATATATATATATATATATATATATA
>NC_069002.1:6762012-6764262 GCF_001194135.2 Octopus bimaculoides | reverse complement strand
ATATATAATCATACATACATACATACATACACACACACATATATATATATATATATATATACATACACACACACACACAAACATAAATGCATACAGACAGATACACACACACACCCACATGTAGATTGTATCTATCATACTCCATTGCGCCAGCGAAGTTTGACATACCTGTTGTGATATCTCCAGATCTGTTTATTCATGTATGAATGTATGTGTTTGTATGTGTGAGAGAGTACATATATATTTGTATGCATGTATGTAAGTATACGTATAAGTTTGCATCCATGTGTGTGTGTGAATATATATATATATGTGTGTGTTTGTGTACGCTTGTATGTATGTATATGTATATATCTACATATATATACACATGCATATAAGTATGTGTACGGATATATATATATATATATATATATATATATATATATATATATATATATATATATATATATATACAGATTTGCTATGTTGCAGTTATATGTATACGAATATATACGCATATCTTTATGTATAAACACACACATACCCACACATATGCGCTCATTCTGTTTCCTGTTTTACACACTACGTGTACGCACGCAATTCATCCACATAGATGTATGTAAACCAACCAGCCTGTTCTGTATCTACGTGTATGTGTGTGTGTATATATTAATGTGTTTATACATAATTTCTAAATAACTGATGGCTGCTTGAATTTTTTTTTTTTAATTCTGATAACCATTTATAATTAGGCGTTATTTCACATATCTGCATATCACGTGCCTCTAAACGATATGCGTACATAGATATCTCCCTACATTCCTACATGCGCACTGACATGCAAACACATACGTATATGTATATATATACATATATATATATATATATATATATATATATAACGAGGAACACAAATGAGGTTTGAAATTTACTACGGCCGTTTCGGTGGAATCTTGATGTATTCATAAATTATGTCATAACATTAATCCACCTTCTTCAGATATAATTTCATACTGGTTGAAAATCCTAAACAGGGAAGGTAAAATCCTTGATGATAACCTATCCAAGTAACAACATGGCAAATGAGGAATATTTAAAAAAAAAAGTAAATTCGAATTCATAGAAAAATCACCAGTATCACAGACTTGCAAAGTCCTGATGGTATGTAGGTATATACGTATACATGTATGTGGATGTGTATATACGTAGTAAAAGAGTAAAGAGTATACCATTGGGCCGCAGAAACCTGCGATATACTGAGGAGCCCGCGATATAAATTTACATATATTAGCCAGAAAAATCCGCCATGTACTGAGAACGTGATAGGTGAATAGCGATATAATGAATGCGCGATAGGTGAACCGCGATATGGCGGGGAATTATTGTAATTAATAAGATGGAAAATGACACTTCCAAAACATTTCAGGGATTTTCCATTTGAAGTTGTTGGGTTGAATATCTAAATGGAAACAATCATATATAAACACACGAAGCACACGCGTGCGGGCACACAATCACGTATGAACTTACCACACACACCAACTACACGAATACAAGTTGATTTGCGTGCACACACATGTGCACATGCATATATGGATATGTGCACAAAATAAGCAAAGCACCAGGCCGAAAACCTCAACAGCGATCTTGACTTAAAGGAAAAAATGCCTTGATTCTTCGTTGAATTTTGAAAAAGAAGGGAAAATAAATAAATCCCATAGTAACATAGCTGACAGAATGATTTGGGACACCAAAGTGAAAGTAAGTTCAAGAGTGGAAATCAGCTGCCCCAAATGGCGAAAAACGTCAGTGCAACATTAGTGAAGCAAAATATTTTTGCCAATGTCATGACAACCGGATTTCCTTTGTTCGCGTCCCCATAAGATATTGCCTGGGCAAAAGGAGACCAATAATTATAAGCATCAAGCTTAAAAGAAGTAATGGGATTAATTTGTTCGACAAAAACCTTCCAAGGTGGTGCCCCAGCATGGCCACAGTCGAATGGCTGAAACAAATAAAAGATAACATATACATGCATACTTACAAATACACATACAAAATTGCATATACATACATATATACTTATATATATGAAAAGAGTTATATATATACGTATGCATGTGTGTGGATATTTATATGTATATGTGTGTGTGTGTGTGTGTGTGTGTGTGTGTGTGTGTGTGTGTGTGTGTGTATAATCGCATATATTATTAACCAAGAATGCACATATTTCACGTACGTTAGCTGGCCACCACGTAGAATGTAAAT
>NC_069002.1:6759978-6760755 GCF_001194135.2 Octopus bimaculoides | reverse complement strand
AATCCGCACTATCATCATGGTCATTATCGTTGTTGTTATTATCATTATTATTATTATTACCACCATCATCATCATCATCATCATCATCATCATCATCATCATCATCATCGTCATCATCATCATCGTCATCATCATCATCATCATCATCATCATCATCTCATTCCATTTCTTACAACTCATCTAATGCGTCCTACTTTTATCTATTTGTCTATAAATTTAGTTTTGTACTTAACGTTTAGGATGTTCGGTGGAACTGAATTTTTGTTTTTTTTTTGTTTTGCTTTTATTTGTTGTTGTTGTTGGTAGATTGTGGCTGCTGTTTCGAAATAATCTAACAGCCATGTAGAATCTCCTCCATTTTAACATTTGGTTGTTTCTGTGTTTTGTTTCTGTGTTTTGTTTTGATTTTCCTTTTGTTAGTTTACTCGGAATAAACAGTAAACAAAAGCTGGAATGAAGTTAACTATATCGTCCTATGTTCTTTTCTGTTTCAGCTTGTCTCTTCTCGCTATTAACTTCGTTTTCCGTATATGTTTTCTGGGTTAACTCCCTTGTTCTCTCGCTAACGATGCCAATGCAGAGAAACGGAGACAGAGAACAGTGCAGACGGGGGGTAGTGTTTTGAGTTACCCCCTGTTCAGTTCTGATACCCTTGCAGAGATGCTTGCACATATTTTGCAAATTTGGCTCTGAAATCATATGAGTACATATAATACACCAACACGTATACGTACGTATATACACATACATACATACATATATATATATATATATATA
>NC_069002.1:6751731-6753792 GCF_001194135.2 Octopus bimaculoides | reverse complement strand
ATATACATACACATTTTCACGTTCGTATGTGTGTGAGTATATAAATGTAATTTGCGCGCGTAAATAAATGCGCACGCATATTCCCTGGCACATGCCTCTCTTCACCCATACTCATTAACCAACCAATACACTCACACACTCGCATATTTGCTTTGACTTTTCCTCTCATGAATATCGTTGATATCAGTTCGAGATAATCTATTAGAAACCGTGGCATGGACTTAATACACGACGTACTTGCACCGTGCGTTTACAGTCACACACACATCCACAGGCACACACACACACACACACACACAGACTCACGCACACACACAAACGCACAGAGAATCGGTGCAAGCGGACTTGCATACTTACGTTATATATATATATATGTGTGAGTGTGTGTGTGTAAATATATATACATATACACACATACCATGCGTATATATATATACATCTAATTATATATAAGTATATATATAACTATATATAAGTATATATCTGTATATATGTATACACATATATATACACATATACATATATGTATATACATATACATATACACATATATATATATATATATATATATATATATTGTAGGGTCTTGCTTTTGTGAGTGTATGCGTATGCATTAGTGTATTAGTATTTGTGTGTGTGTGTGTGCGTGTGTGTGTGTGTGTTTGCTTGTGTGTATAAGTGAGTGTGCCAAGGTAAACTATGTAATTATATCCACAGCAGGGTTTCATGCAGCTATCTCAGAGAATATTTGCGATCTTCAATGAATGCGAAGCATGTAATAATACGATATGTAAAACAGTGAATATACGTGACTGATTATGTGACGTATAATGCCAGCCCGATGTGATGGCCTGATTGTTAAAAATGTCAGTTGTTTTTGTTGTTGTTGTTGTTGTTGTTTATTTTGTTCGCTTTTGGCCTTAGGTCGTCAGCCTTAATTCCTAAAATCATAAAACCAGATACCGCTTGAGGATTATCATGAAAACGGATTTTTGGACGTCCGTGAGGCCCACTTCCACTTCGGTCTCGATTTCGATGAAGAGGACCATATTTGGAATCCGGGTACCCGGCATTCAAATCATATGGTCAACCCAGCGGAGTAGACGACGAAGGATGCAGACCTCAACGTTGTAGATCGCAGCCCTCAAGAGAACTTCGGTATGCGGCCCTTTGTTCTCCAAGTGAGACCGAGAATACTGTGGAGTGATCTAGTGCGGAACATTCTAGTTGTCTGATCTGGGGCTGGTAAATGGTGCAGTACTCAAACTCGTACAGAAGGCTGGATATACTGTCAGCTTGATAAACAGAGAATTTTGTACTCGTTCTATGTTTCTTGTTTTGAAAGACTCATTAGCTGAGTCTCCCGAAATATGGAGAGGCCAAGTTGATTTGACGGAGTATTGCCTCGTCAAGGAGTCGAGTTTTAAAGCTCGTGCTTCTAAAATAGCAGAATCAGTCTGGCCTTGTGCCGAAATTAGGAACCATTCATTCACTCAGGAAAATGGTATATTAGGATTCTTACTCACTGCAACATTACTACCATATAATCCACCGCACAAATTCAGTTTCTCTAATTGTTGTTACTTTTCTTTTCTATTTGTACTTTAATCTCCAGAACCATTTAGTCGGAATCGATGGATTGTCCGCATTTGCTGCGAGACTCCTTCAAAATGTGAGATATGTAGATTACTCAGTTATTGCTACTAGCTTAGTGGAGGCGCAATGGACCAGTGGTTTGGGCAGCGGACTCGCTGTCATAGGATCGCGGTTTCGATTCCAAGACCGGGCGTTGTGAGTGTTTATTGAGCGAAAACACCTAAAAGCTCCACAAGGCTCTGGCAGGGGATGGTGGCGAACCCTGCTGTACTCTTTTACCACAACTTTCTCTCACTCTTACTTCCTGTTTCTGTTGTGCCTGTAATTCAAAGGCTCATCCTTGTCACACTGTGTCACGCTGAATATCCCCGAGAACTACGTTAAGGGTACATGTGTCTGTGGAGTGCTCAGCCACTTGCACGTTAATTTCACGAGCAGGCTGTTCCGTTGAGCGGATCAACTGGA
>NC_069002.1:6747451-6751689 GCF_001194135.2 Octopus bimaculoides | reverse complement strand
TTAACTCCCACAATTTGCGATGCGCCCTAAATTTTCTTTTCCAGAAGAGAGCGTTTATATTTCACTGCGGCAGTGTACACAAAACTTCCTGTTCCAAATTTTATATCTGCTGACTTCGTTTGAGGAAAATAAGACAACAGGAACAAAAACAACAGCAACAACAACAACATCAACATAACCAGCAACTACAATATAAAGAAAGAGAGGAAAAGGGCAAAAAAACCTGCAAAAAAACGAAAAAAAAACACTTTGCTCCAGTTGCATATTGCTGGCGGCCATACACCGAAGAAAACTTTCCACCACCACCACGTCCACCACCTCGAACTGACCTCGCAATAATGTATACCGGATGTACCAGAAGCAAAGCAGCATTTGATATGACATCTAGCTTCATATACTGAATTACTTATGGAACAGTCACTGTGCATGTACGCATGTATTTATGTATGTATGTGTATGTATGCATGCATGTATGTATGCATATATGCGCGCGTGTATATATATATATATATATATATATATGCACACACACACACACACACACACATATGAACATATCTACGTGTGTGTATGTGTATGTATGTGTGTGTGCGTTTGCGTGCGTGCGTGTGTAGGAACGCACGTATGGGTGAGGGGTTAAGAAGCTTGCTTTACAACAATGAGATCCCAAGTTCGAAGGAACTGCGCGGCATCTTATGCAAGCTCGTACTTTGGCCTCGTCGCAATCTAAACGATGTGAATGCATCTTGGAACAGGAAACTATGCGGAAGCTCGTTAGATGCACCGCAAAAATTCATTGACTTACAATAATATTTCATGAAATTATTACAGCTGCTAAATTAACGTCGCTAGTTATTACACAATATAGAAAGCAAGCCCTATCAGTAAACTCAGGGGGACCAAAAACGTAACAAATATTTATCCACATGTGGACATGACCCAAAGAGTTCAGTTCTTGAATCTAGACATGTGGTGGGGTCTAAGCTGCCTTTCTTCCAGATGAGGCATCTTTCCATATCACTAAGACCGCACTATCCGCTGCCGTTGGTGTAGGGCTTACACTTAGCTAAGACCTTCCAATGGATGTTGTAACTGACACCTTTATCTTTTAAGGACCATATATGACTGGATAATTTGGTCGTTTTCCTTTCATCCCAGTGCCTGAAGCTCAAGGTATGATTATTGAACCTGGCCTTGAAATTACCCTCTGTAAGGCCCACGTATTTCTTCGTCGAAACTGTGTCCTTAGTGGATATAGAGTCATCCCATCGTTTTCGTATATAGCGTATAGTTCTTTTTTGCTTAGTTTTACCTTTTTTTTTATTTACATTTCTCCAACGTTATTACGTACGATTCAACAGCGATTTCTAGCGAGTCAAGGCCGCACTGTTTTCCCCCCTTGGCTCTAAATTAAGAGCCAATAATCAAACGTAAATCAATAAAATCGATTAAATTGATTGAATCAAATCCAACTCTGTTTACACTCAATTCTAACTGGCACTGTTGGAAACACAGAGTTTCATAAAGTTGTTCATCTTATTATTGTTGATTGCAACTAGTCACAATTGTTGCTGTTGCTATTGTTGTTGTTGTTGTTGTTGTTGCTGCTGCTGCTGCTGCTGCTGTTGTTGTTGCTGTTATTGTTTAACAAATGTTGTCATTGTTGATGTTTTTCGTTCTTGCTTTGCGCTATCGCCGTTCTCTTCTTTTCTATCGACTGTGCTGCTGTTGCTGGTGCTGCTTCTGTAGTAGTAGTAGTAGTAGTAGTAGTAGTAGTAGTAGTAGTAGTAGCAGCAGTAGTAGTAGAAGTAGTAGTAGTAGTAGTAGTAGTAGTAGTAGTAGTAGTAGTAGTGACGGTATTAGTGGTAGTATTAGTTGTATTAATAGTAGTAGTGATGGTGGTCGTGGTGGTGGTCGTGGTGGTGGTCGTGGTGGGAGTAGCAATAGTAGCGGTAATAGTAGTTGTTGTTGCTGTTGTTCCTTGTTAATGTTGTTGTTGTTGTTGTTGTTGATGAAAGCTTTGTGTTGTTTTCCTTGATAATACTAATGAGTCAATATTTTGCCATAAAGTTATAAACCAGCCAGCGCCCTCTATTGGTCGCTTCTGCCGAGTAGAGTTCACTGCTGATAGCAGATTTCAGTTTTCAACTTGAGCAATTTCCTTATCAAACAATGCGTATAAAAGAAAAAGACAATACAAAAACCAACAACAAACACAAATGAAAGAACATTATTAACTTTATCGCTGCAGATTTTCTATAGAATTCAGATCCAGTACTGAGAGTTACGACATTTCGTAATGATAAGCTTAAAAACGAGGACATCGCACTGCTAACACGAAAGTAAAGCACATTACTGACTTGTAGAACTTGAGAATATGATATGGTTGCAAAACGAAATACTCTGGCCTTGCTAGCAATTGATATGTCCATGCGTGGAAAAGTAGAAGCTGGACAGTAAAGATGAGGAAAGTTGGCTCAATGGAATTTGAAAGCAGGGACATAAGACGGCGCAGCTCCTAAAATCCGATGAAAAGCTGACCGACGATCTACCTTGTAATTAATTAATCAAACTATGATAATTTCTGGTTTTGGCTCAATGCCACATTTTTCTTCGGAGTACTACTACTGCTGCTGCTACTACTACTACTACTACTACTACTACTACTACTACTACTACTGCTGCTGCTGCTGCTGCTGCTGCTGCTAGTGTTCCAGTTCCTCTGCACCCCATTATTCGAACATATCTTATTGTTGAAGACAAAAATAGGAAAACGCCCAACTGACAACTGTTTGTTATCAAACACTATATACATGGGTAGTATGGGAGGTTGTGTTGTAGTGGTGGTGGTGCTGTGATGGTAGTGGTGGTTGTCTTTGAACTTCGGTAATACTGTTGGTGGTCGTGGAACAGTGATTGTATTGTTGTTGTCGTTGTTGTTGTTGGTAGTGGTGGTGGTGGTGGTAATAGTATTGCTTTATTATCAGACAATATATACACGGGTAGTACGGGAGATAGTATGTTGGTGGTAGCGACAATAGTACTGTGGTGGTAGCAGTGGTAGTGTTGGTGATATATATACATGACGTTGCGTAGTAGTGGTAGGGGTACTGTAGTAGGTTAGTGGTAGCAGTATTGGAGATGGTGGTGGTGGTGGTGATTGTGGGGCTTGTGGTTGTAGTGGTGCCGTGGTAGTAGTGGCGGTTGTAGTTTTATTGATGTTTGTTATCAAACAATATGTACCTGGACAGTGTGGAGATGGTGCTATTATAGTAGTAGTAGTAGTAGTAGTAGTAGTAGTAGTAGTAGTAGTAGTAGTAGTAGTAGTGATGGTGGTGGTGGGGTGGTGGTGGTGGTGGTAATAGCAGTTGTGTTTCTTATCAAATGGAGGGATGAGAGTGGTAAGGAGGATTGCCAGTGGTGGCGCTGGTTGCAGTGTATGTTATCAATATAGAGATGGACAATATGGAAACTCGCATTGTGTCGGTACCATGACTGGCTACGGTGGTGGTGGTGGTGGTCGTCGTCGTCGTCGTCGTCGTCGTCGCTGCGGTTGTTGTGGTGGGATTTTTTGTTTTTTTATTTGCGTAGGATTAAATTGGTAAGAAAAACAGAGCAGTAAGAACAAAACAGTAAAAACAAACGGTCAGGGCTGTTAAATCAAGACGATGTGAAGTGGTGAACGCTGGGAAAACGAGCTTTGAGAAGAGACAAGTAAAAGTACGTCTTGTATTTAGGAAGGAAGTAGAAGAAAGAAAGACAGATAGCCGTTGGTCACGTGTGAGCAACGAGAGAGAGTCAAGAAGGACGAGTGAGAGAGAGAGATGGGGAACGATGAAGGGAAGAGGAGAAGAATAGGGAAAGTGTGGAAGAGAATACAGAAAGGAAGAATAAGAGACGGAGATAAATAGAAATAGAAAGAATAGAGATAGAATAAGAGTGCGCATCAGAATTATTAAGATAAAACTTACTTGGAAATGGATGCGTGGCATTCGATTATATAATAATATGAATAATATATTTATATATTATTTATGTTATTATATGATCGAACGCAACGCATCCATTTCCAAGTGTATATATATATATATATATATGAGACTAAAGCGTACGTACGCCGCTATATTTTTATATATATAAAATACAAATTGGGACAAGAACACAAAACATCCAGACAGACGATACAAAAAAAAAGACAAGGACGAGTCATTCGGAGTTTCCTTTCTTCAGTCGAATCC
>NC_069002.1:6745588-6745930 GCF_001194135.2 Octopus bimaculoides | reverse complement strand
GTTGAAGTGGGGCCGGGTGGTCGAGGTTTTAAGGGAGAAAGTATTTTTTTTTTTTTCAATTCAGACTTTCCTGCGTCTTGCGTAAGCAAACGAGCATCTCTTGATGTGCTAATAATTTACGCGCGCACTCACCGACGCATACGCATAAACACAGACACAGACACACACAGACACACACACACACACACACACGTACAACTCACCCTACCACACACTTACCCGCTTATGCATGAGTGTCTGTATGTGTTTGTGTATGTGCACGCGTGCGTGTGAGGCTTTGAAGGTGTCTCCATATATACATGTCTATGTGTGTGCATATATATATATATATATATATATGCA
>NC_069002.1:6743396-6745153 GCF_001194135.2 Octopus bimaculoides | reverse complement strand
TATATATATATATACATTATACATATATTCACATGTGCATATATATATGCATATATACATACTTACACACACACACACACACACACACAGACGCGCGCGTACACACAAACGTATACATGTGTCATTGCTAATATCAGTTATAATGCCATATCACGATGCATTTTCTTATCTCCTGTTGCAGAAATGTGCTTAAACGTACTTCCGGTAGCATCTTAAAAGTACAGCATCGCTGTTATTGTCTGTGTTACTGTTGTATGTTTTGCTTCAGTTTTATAGTCTTCGTTTTTGTGATACTTCTTTTTTTTTTAGGTGTTTGTTAGGTTTTTTGTTTGTCTTTTCTTCGGTGATGCTGTTCTATTTGTTTTGCACATGAGAGCGTAACAGAAAATGGTTATAGCTGTGTGGTGAAGAAGTTCGCTTTGCAGCCACGTCGTTCTGTGTACAGCCCCTAAACGAACTAAGGCCCTGTGAATGGATTTGGTAGGCAGAGACTTTGTGGACGTTCGTTATAGACATACCAGTGACACCTCCCAGACCCAGGGACTTTTCAGTACCCCACTGCCGTACATGTTTGTGTGTAACTTCGCGTCTTAATATTCTTCCACCGCGTGACAACCGGCGTTGTGTTATTTACATCTCTGTAAAATAGCGGTTCATCGAAAGAGCCCGATAGAATAAGTATGAGACAGAAAATAAGAACTGGTGATTATATGATCGATTTGGTCGTCTCTTTGCTGATCTTGTGCTATAATTAGAAAGAATAATTATTGTCGTTGTTAAGGCGGTGATCTGGTGGAATCTTGAGCACACTGGTTAAAAAAACTCTTCGCCACATTTCCTTCCGACTCTTTACATTATGAGTTCAAATTCCACTGTGGTGGCCTTTCCCTTTCATCCGTTCGATAAAATAATGTCCATTTAAACAACGGGGTCAAAGAAATGAATCATGCCCCTTTCTCGAAATTTCAGTCCTTCTGTCTATGTTAGGAAGCCTTAGTAGCAAAAGGGGTAAGCTGGCAGAAGCGTTAAGCACGCCAGCCAAAATATTTAGCTTCATTTCGTCCGTTTTTGCATTCTGAGTTAAAATTCCATAGAGCTCTGGGAATCGAAACCGCGATCCTATGGCTGCGAGTCCGCTGACCTAACCACTGGGCCATTGTGCCTCCACTACTAATGATGAGAAAGTATGGATATATTTTCTCGGTATACTTTCCTCACGGTAAACATTCTTCACGGTAAATTGATAGCGGGGAAAGTAATCATGCATGTGATCCTCGGTCACATGTGAACTTGTATCTCACTGAAACTCAGAACACGAACTGCTCGTTGGGCGGGGCCAGCACAGCTTGCATCGTGTGAAAGTCACCGCAAGTATTAGATAAGTATGGGAAACTGGAACGGTAATCTAGATGCAAGTTGGGATTATATATTATTATTACTAGTAATATTATTAAAGTTCAAATTCCGCTGCGGTCGACTTCACCTTTTGGGGTCGATAAAATACGTACTAGTTAAACACTGGGGTTGATGTGACCGACTTATCCCCTCCCCGAACTTGCGGGCCTTGTGCGATCGTCTGTCCCCCTCCCCACGAAATGCAGGCCTTGTACCTATATTAGAATGGAATATTATTATTATTATTATTATTATTATTATTATTATTATTATTATTTTGATCATCATCATCATCATCATCATCATCATCATTATTATTATTATTATTATTATTATTATTATTATTATTATTATTATTATTA
>NC_069002.1:6739354-6741323 GCF_001194135.2 Octopus bimaculoides | reverse complement strand
GTGTTTGTGGTGGTGGGTGCGTATGAATGTATGTTTGAACACTTTGAACTCATATATATACGTGTGCGTGTATGAATGTATGTATATATGTATGTATGCATGTATGCATGCATATTTGCATGTATGTATGTATGTATGTACGTATGGCAATTAAGGACGAAACGAATGGGTGTTTTGGGTACTGCTACATATGTTTGCGTAGCGTAATTTTATTTAGAACAGTACATTATATAATTTGGCATGTAACAATATGCGAGATCATATAACATCATGTAAGATCATGTTTTCATAAAACACCACTTTGTCAGGTAATGTACCATTGGGTGTCATTTAGGTGATATCTTTAGTTCATATACCACCAAAAGAATAGCAGCAAATATCCATCCATCCACCCATCTATACATAATACATACTTACATATGTACGTGTGTGCGTGCGTGCTTGTATGTGTTCATGTGTGTGTGACTGTGTTGTGTTTGTAATATATATAATTTACTTTTCCTTTAAGGGAAAGATCAGCAAGATAAGTACTCTATCCGGTGAGAAATAAATATTGCTTAATGAACAGTTATGAGCTAGTAATAGTTTCATGCAATGGATATGTTTTCTAGGTAAGTTTTAATAACACGTTTGGAGTCTCCAAGTTATCTCTTAGATCTGAGCATATGGACTATGCATGTTATATATCAGAACAATAGAAGCAGAGATACCGCTAGAAGAAAAAAAAAACGAGAGTAAGACGGATGAAAAAGTGGAAGGGTGAAGAAAAAACAGAAAAAGAAAAAAAAGAGAATTAGAGTCATATCCTTTCTGACAATACAAGTAGTTGATGTAGAATCAACGGAAAGAGTCTAAAGTCTGCGATAGAGCTGCTTAATCTGGAGAGGGTGGTGTTTTCCAATTCGCCAAAAGAAACTTGTCTATATGTTTGCATTTGCCGAAAATTTCTAATCTGGAATCCAACAGTTCGGTGGAATTCTTAGATCTAAAAAGGAAATGCGATCTTTTAGCTATGCATAACTTGCAGTTTTTAGTTCCATTAACATATGGCATGGATATCCCAAAGCTCTCCACTTGATTAGATGTAACATAGATTTGGTCTTCAAACCCAATACGTGGCTAGCCAACTTAGTGGCTTTACTTTTGCCTATGTGCCAGAAAGAAGATAGAAGGTCAGCATAGCTTCTTTTGAAGTCGCATTCGCATAACCTCATATAATTCTTCTTTTCAGTTAGGTTATCATGTAGTGTTGCTATGACATCTACCTCACTTACGATGGAGTTTATCATAGGCGCCTGGTGAAGTGGAAAAGCTCCGGAGTCTCTACAGTTCCAGCTGGACGTAGGCTGTTTTGGTGTTTACAGGTAACGGGGCAGCACACGTTTTTACTGGCATTACCACCATAAATGTGCACATAGATTCATCAAATATTATTATTATTATTATTATTATTATTATTATTATTATTATTATTATTATTATTATTATTATTATTATTATTATTATCATCATCATCATCATCATCATATTTTGTGGAATAGCGTGTAATAAGATGCAAAGGCTTTTTTGACGATCTTGATACTCGGTGAAACCGTAACAGCAACAGCAACAGCAACAATAACAATAATTATAATACTAATATTGGTGACGACAATGATATTAATAATAATAATAATAATAATAATAATAATAATAATAATGATAATAATAATAATAATAATAATAATAATAATAATAATAATAATAATAATAATAATAATAATAATAATAATAATAATAAATATATGCGTGTACATTTATACATATGTATGTATAAATATAAATATACACATATATTTACATATATACATATATATAAATTTATATACACATAGAGAGAAATATGCATATGCATATATATACATACATAGAGAGAAATATACATATGAATATATATACATACATATATATATATATATTCTTATATATA
>NC_069002.1:6736568-6737169 GCF_001194135.2 Octopus bimaculoides | reverse complement strand
AACTGATGTTGTGTTCTTTACGTAAAAAGCAGGTTAAACTTAGTGGTTCGCCAATAAGAGACCGATGGAATACGTACCAAGGCTTAACTAAATAAGTACTGTTGTCGATTTGTTCAAAGAACTTTCCAAGGCGGAGCTACAGCATGGCCGCAGTCTAATGACCAAAACAATTAGAAACATACCGTGATGAAACGATATACGCGTTTGATCAATGTCCTATCTTCTCTAAGGACTGACCTAGGGCTAAACGAAACGACAACAGCAATAAATACAACAACAAATCATACGAACAGTCAGAATAACAAGGGTGGACATGTTATATAAATGTAGTTCTCACATATACAAGAACTAAGACAAGCATAACATCATCAACAACAACAACAACAACAACAACAACAACAACAACAACAACAACAGCAGCAGCAGCAGAAAAATCCCCCACCGATCCAACCTCCGCCATCACTGCAAACATAATAATAATAAGCACAACAACGACATACTAATTAATTAGATCACTAGCTAACGAACTAACTAACTTCGGTATAAATAAACCGAAAGGTCTTTCAGTGCTTGATATATATATATGCATATACGTGTATAT
>NC_069002.1:6731757-6735533 GCF_001194135.2 Octopus bimaculoides | reverse complement strand
GAAGATGTTGATAAATGATACTGCGTGATGAAGCTGCGGCTTCTGATGATGTTAACGATGATGAGAATGATGATCATGATCATGATCATGATTATGATGATGATGATGATAATAACAATCAGGGCGACAACATCTAAAAGAAAAATGAATAACCAGCCTCATCGGAAAAATTATAACAGTAGCAACAGCAATTATACTACTACTACTACTACTACTACTACTACTACTACTATTACTCCTTATAATAATAATAATAATGATAATAATAATAATAATAATAATAATAATAATAATAATAATAATAATAATAACTGGCACACATTGTGGCAGAATGCCCCAAGTTGGCACAGGAAAAATATATAAGAAATGGAGGCATGACCAGGTTGTAAAAGTTATACACTGGAAACTGTGCCAGAAATGGGAATTCGAAGCTGGAAGCACATGATAGAATCATCGAGTCGAAGGAGTACTGGAATCGGAGAAATGTAAGATTTTGTATGTTGGACTTTCCTATTAAAACGGAGAAGGAATTAGAAAACAGTAGACCAGGTATAACGATTGTAGATAAGGAAGAGCGAAGTTGCTTACTTATCGACCAATCATGCCTGTCTGATTCCAGGATCGTAAAGAAAGAAGAATAAAAAGTGCAGCCCCTTAAAGATTGAAATAGGAAGATTTCGTGGGTATGCGAACAGTAAATGTCGTGCCTATAATAATTAGTGCACGGGGAATATAGAGAAATAGCCGAGGGAGATTGAAATAGAATGCATTGGTAGAGCTCCTAGGGAAAGTTTCTAGGGTCGATTCGTTTGACTAAAGGTGATGCTCCAGCATGGCCGCAGACAAATGGCTAAAATAGATAAAAGAATACAAGAATGTTTAATGATTATGTAAATCAGTGTTAATATATTAACACTGATTAAATGCTTGCTTGAGTTAGTGTTAACAAATTAAATGTTTAGTTAAGTTGGTTAATTTTAACATATGTGAAGCTTTTAAAACTTTAAATAAAAGTAATAAGGAGAAGAAAAAAACGTAATATACAATGATTAATGTAATGCTAAATATATTTGCAATGCATGTATATTTAGGTTTAATTTTAACATCGTCATCAAAATATAGATTCGTCGTCATAGAGAAAAATAGTTGATAAACACTGAAGGGGTAGTGTTACAAGATTACAATATATAATGTTTCAACGATGTATAATGTTTCAGCAAGTAATTATGTAATCCTGTCAGTAATTTACCGAAACACGTGTGTTTTATAAAGCATAAAGGAAAGATGGATAAGATAATCATGCATATATACACACGTGTGTATATGTGTGTGTACAAACATATGCACATTGGTATGAATGCATATAATATATGGAATCTGTACAAAAATGCATTTAATAACATGCACATAAATAGGGAGGTGGTTATAATGGGTGTTTAACTTTGCAGTTTAATGATTCGATAAATGGGTGTTAAATTGTCGGAAGGTTTCAAGAATTTCGAGTCATGTACTAAGAGGGTAAAAAATAGCTGAAGATTTTTATTTTAAAAAATGAGGTACTTTTCAGTTTTGTACATATTGCATCTTCCATGGACTCTCATCTTGGTAAAATAGTCAATTGCATTCTCTTGCAATTGCTAGATGTCGTTTGAGAATTAGTACGTAAAAGGAAAGGTGATGTACCTTAGTATAAATTTTCCTTTAGTCATACCGATGTAGTGTTTGCGTATTACGTCATGGTCTCGTTTCGTTCGAAGAAACTACCGCTACATATGTCATGTGATACCGATGTAGGGTTCATTGTTTAATATTTTATTCAATCAACGCAGCGAACTGGCAGAACTGTTAGCACGCCGCGCAAAATGGTTAGCGGAATTTCTCCCGTTTTCGCAATCTGAGTTCGAATTCTACTGGGGTCAACTTTGCCTGTCATGCTTTTAGGTTCATAAAATAAATACCAGTTGAGAACTGTGATCGATTTAATCGACTTAACCTTTCACCCCAAGCAACTGGCTTTGTGCCACAATATGAAACTAATATTTATTCCATCAAGTGACAAGCTGGAATACGTATTAGCATGCCGGACAAAATGTTTTGCAGCATTTTCTTCCGGCTTTACGTACTCAGTTCAAATGTCCTAATGACAAATTTATCTTTCATTCTTTCGTGGTGGATAAAATAAATATTAACTGAGCCCTGGGTTCCAAATAATAGACTGCTCTTTCCCCATGAATTTCAGGCTCTGTGCCCATGGTAGACAAAGATATCTTATTTCATCCTATTTTCATTTTTAATTTTACGTAATTATTTTATGTATTTTTATTTTCTCAATTTTCCCATTAATATCTTTATTTTATTAACAAAAGGAAACAATTTATTTCAGCCTTTATGAATCGCAGCTTTTACAATATTTAAATTCACAGAAATTAGTATATTTTTAAGATTAGTCTATTCTAATAAAATGTCTGACGAACGGTCAATTAATTGCTTCTTAATTGAGTAAAAAACTGCGTGCAACATGGTTATTCTATACGAATGTATACATACATTCCTGTGTACATAATATATGCACATATTCATATATATATATATATATATATATTGTGTGTGAGTCTATGTGTGTGTTGGGGTGTTTTTAAATCAGTGAACACATACACACATGCATGCAACACATGGCATAATGATTTCAATATGCTCAACCGACAAAACTCGAAATCTAGCTGGTGTTGTTTGAGTAACCGAGAGATCCTCGTCGCCAGCAGTAGCTATCCCAAATCTCCCGAGAAGCCAGAAAGTCTCAAAAACTATTTTTTGCATGATCATTTATTGAATAATCCCGTCAACGTATATCGCAGTTCAGGCAACCCAAATAGTTAAACATAGTTGTGTCTCACGGACAAATTCCGCTATGCTAAACTATAAAACCATCCAGCTACAATGCTAGTGCTTTAAAATATACAGCCCTTTCGGTAATTTCAAAATAAGGGAGGGTATTTGAAGAGCCAGTATTTAAGCTATTCCGTTAGATACACATACTGGCACAATAATTTGAATATATATGGCACTTGGATGTCTTTGACATTGACAACCTTAGTGGTACGTTGTCTATAGTGCACTTTTACAATAAATGCACCCTCTTCTGAAATTACTGAGGCTTTTATAAAGATGACAAATACTGCGTTTGTATCAAAACAACAGGCATCTTAAATGCATGGTCAGAGATAATGTCAAACTGTCGTCACGAAAAGAAGTCGATGTAAATCTCTCCAACTTTAACAAAACTGGTGAGGTTAGAATCAACGTAAACAGCTTAGAAACCGGAAGTCTGCGGGCCATCATTTTGTAGACAAGATAAACAGTAAATTAACACCGAACTTTATTGATAAGATGGGTATTTTCTCCACTATCCAGCCATGTGTGAGTGAGGAATGTCCAAGGACGGTGTCAAGGAGCTTTCAGTAATGGAATGCTGTAGGTTGAAACTATAACTCTATAGATTAAATATTTACATTATCAATAGTATTGAGTTCTCTGTAGCTTCACTCATAATATTACCGTGAACGTAATAACACATACAAATATACCACTGACTCCTCTCTTTACACACATATACATACATATATACATACATACACATATATATATGTATGAATGTGCATATATATGTGAGTGTGTGTATGTGTGCATAGATGTATATGTATATATGCGTTTGTATATGAATATATATATATGTGTGTGTGTGTGTGTGTGTGTGTGTGTGTGTGTGTGTGTGTGTG
>NC_069002.1:6729305-6731055 GCF_001194135.2 Octopus bimaculoides | reverse complement strand
GTGTGTGGTTTATCTAGCAGCAGCAGCAGCAGCAGCAGCAGTAGTAGTAGTAGTAGTAGTAGCAGCAGCAGCAGCAGTAGTAGTAGTAGTAGTAGTAGTAGTAGTAGTAGTAGTACGTGTGATGGCTTGTGCGTGTTTGTGTGTGAGGGTGCATGTGTGTGTGGGGGAGGGTGTGTGTGTGTGTGTGCGTGTGTAGATAGTAGGCTTGGGGTAGGTTAGTGGGTGGTGGGTGGACAAGGGAGGCGAGTAGTTGACTAGTTAGATGTGAAATAAATATTATGACAACTGTATAATTAGGACGCGTCACCAACCTTCCACCCCCGTTCCCCTTCTCCAGCTCGTCTTCTCGTATTTGCATCTTCATTACTACCATAATTATTAGCGATTAGAGGAGGAAGAAGAGGAAGAGGAGCAGAAACACGTGGAGAGAGACAGAGAGAAAGGGGGGACAGAGAGGGAGAGGTGAAAAGAGAAGAGGAGAGGTGAGGGGAAGGAGTTGTTAGGTAGTGGGATTGCGAGAGGACGAAATAAAGAAAGAAATGAAGTGGCAACAACAGAAACAACAACAGTAAAAAAATCACAGCAAATAAAAAAAAAACAACAGTGACAAGAAACCAGCACTACCACTACCACCACCACCACCAACAACAACAACAACAACTATTAACAACATCATCACCAGCGCAGATCCCACGGCTGCAACATCACAACGAGAACATCCACTACTGCCCACACGACAACAAAAACAACTACGCTCAGTAGAGTAGCAACAATGGTAACACTAAGCATTATACTACAACAAAAATAACAACTACTACTACAGCCACTACTACTACTACTACTACTACTACTACTACTACTACTATAGCAGATATTGGAACAACACAAACAACAGTCTTCATCACAAGATAACAACAACAAGCAAGTGCAATCAGTTGAAGAGCAACAATGACAAGAAGAACTAGCACCGCCACTACAACAACCATGAGCACCATCAGCGGCGGCTCAGTAACCACTATTATAATATCGCAATGAGAACATGCCACAACAGCTTCCATTACAGCAACAGTAACAACAGCAATGATAATCCTTTCTATGTTAGGCACAAGGTCTGAAATGTTGGGGTGGGGGGAAGGGGTGTAATCGACTTTATCGACCCCAGTACTCAACAGGTACTTCTTTTATCGAGCCTGAAAGGATGAAAGACAAAGTGGACCTCAGAGGAATTTGAACCCAGGACGTACAGACGGACGAAATGCCGCTAAGCATTTTGTCCGGCGTGTCGGTTTCAAATGTTGGCACAAGGGCAACAATTTTGGGGGAGGGAATCAGTTGATTTCATCGCCCCCAGGACCATTTTTTGAGGGAAGTTGGAAGTTGATTACACCGACCCTCGTACTTAAAAGGCAAAGTTGACCTTGTCTGAATTTGAACCCTGAACGGAAACAAAACGCCTCTAAGCATTTTGTCTGGTGCAGTAACGATTCTGCTAATTTACTGCTTACACGACAACCAGAGCTCAGCTTGTATTTTAGTCCATCGACCCCGACAGGATGAACGATTAAGTCGACCCCAACGGAATTTCAACTTAGAGCGTAAGAACTGGCGCAATGCCGCTAAGCATTTTGCCCGGCGTGCTAACCATTCTGCCAGCTCACCATCTTACGCAACCATTACCATAGTACCAACAGTAATACAAAGCACCACCACCACCACAACCACTACAACCACCTCCAGTACCCCCCCCCCC
>NC_069002.1:6727343-6729071 GCF_001194135.2 Octopus bimaculoides | reverse complement strand
CCCTACTCCTTTCCCTTCCCCTCTTCCACCACCTCCTCCTCCTCCTCCTCCTCCTCTGTTAATGCTATCAACACCACCCACAAACACCACCACCACCACCACCACCACCACCACCACCACTAACACTACCACTACACTGCCAACAGCAAACACGACGTGAAGCAACCAACTGCCACCATTACTATAACACTGCAACCACTACCAGCACCACCACCAACATCAACACCATTTTCGGCAACAACACCACCGCCAGCACCACCAAAAAACCACTAGTGCCAACCACAAAACCACCACCACTTCCACAGGCATCTCGACCAACGCAACCACCCCACCACCACCACCGCCAACGCCACCATTAGCACAACCACGACTGTCACCAGTATGAAGACTAGCTCTGGTGCTACCTACATGAAGACTATCCCTCACACCGCCACCATCACCACCTCTAACATCATAACCATCATGATTAGTGTAAAGACTCGGCGTTGTCAATCAACCTGCTAGAAATGGCAGCTAAATTTTGCTCAAATCACACCTTGCTGTGTTTAGAAGCCTTGAACACATTAAATGATGTAGTACTGCAAATAGACCTGAAAAGAGAGGAGGGCCATGGTTGGATTGGTATTGATCATATGCTGGCTCGATAATGGCTAATCTAGGGCCAAACAACGACGACGACAACAACTGCAGCAACAGCAATCTCTAGTTAGAAGATACCCGTCCACCTAGGTCACTTGCTGAGACCCTGAAAATAGGGTCTGATTAGACCTTAAAGAACCATAAACAAAGCACGGAAAACTAACAACATTGCTGATCCACAAACCGTCACCGCCATCACCAACATCACCATCAACAACATTAAGGCTAAGAATTCGTGGCACTCCGTCGGTTGCGGCGACGAGGGTTCCAGTTGATCCAATCAACGGAAAAGCCTGCTCGTGAAATTAACGTGCAAAGTGGCTGAGCACTCCACAGACACGTGTGCCCTTAACGTAGTTCTCGGGGAGATTCATCGTGACACAGAGTATGATAAGGCTGGCTCCTTTGAAATGCAGGTACAACAGAAACAAGAAGTAAAAGTGAGAGAAAGCTGTGGTGAAAGAGTACAGCAGGGTTTCCCACCATCCCCTGCCGGAGCTTCGTGAAGCTTTAGGTGTTTTCGCTCAATAAACACTCACAACGCCCGGTCTGGGAATCGAAACCGCGATCCTACGATCGCGAGTCCGCTTGCCCTATTCACTGGGCCAATGCGCCTCCACAAGTCTAAGATATACCATCGTTGACACTACCAACAACAACAAGAAGATACCATATCGACAACATCACCAATGCAAACATCGTGACCAACACCACTTCCACAACCAAAATGGCGAATGACATCATCACCACCATCTCCACCACCACCACTGCCAACTCGACCACTATCACTAATAGCAACAGCGACTACACAAGCTTTTCTGACACCAACGCCATCGCCAACGTCAGCAACACTTCGCCAAGACAGACCCTAGTAAAAAAAAAACAAACAGCCCCACCACCTCCGATCCAGATGTCACTACCACCCTTATCACCACCGACATGATAAAAGCAACACCAAGAATAAACCCAGCAATGCTGCTACACACTTACACCATCAGAGCGAACGCAATCCACCAACAGCAGTAGCAGCAGCAACAACAACAATGACGACGACACCAGAAATGCCGACACTACCGCCAACACCACTAT
>NC_069002.1:6723330-6724404 GCF_001194135.2 Octopus bimaculoides | reverse complement strand
ATATATATATATATATATATATATATACGTATACACACATACAAAGACATATGATAGATCGCTGACCACTACATTTATTTTTTTTTCTCCTTGTTTCTCTCCTTATTTCTTTCTGTGTTCCTTTCAGTTGAAGAGCGTAGGCTCGAAACGTCAAAGACTTTCTCTATTCCCGAGCGTTAAACTAATACATCCATTTGTTGTTTATACCACCTGTCTTCGTCTGTTGTTGTTTTTTTCGTAAATTCTCCCATATATATATATATATATAACACTGTTGGTGGAAATTTAGAGTCACCGCTTGGTATGGCATCTCATGGAGCCAAGAGCATCTCCAGGCGTTTGTTATTTTTCTTTAGTTTGTCTCCTTGTTGTACACTCTTGCAATACTGCATCCTATCTTTGACTAATCAATAGGTGTCTCTGTTTCGCTACAGGGCAACTGTCCCACGTTGTCCATAACCCCGACAATGCTCCTCAGAACTTAATTCGAAGGGCCCCGGATATACATGAATGGGGATTGAATCGAATGATTTCTTGTAATGCATGCTTATAACCAATTTCTTTTGATGGCCACCATTTTCTCTCTCTGGCATCTACGTTTTGTTGCTCAAAACTTCCACAAACTCCTTTCTTTCCAGCTGTTTGTTCAGCTCTGATAACTTTCCTTTCTTACTAACACTTTGATCCTGGTAGAATAGTTTCAGACAAGCTGTGTACATTTTAAACAACCAATTTTGACATAAAAATAGTTGGTAGTTTTTCGCCACGTAAGAGGTATCTTTTTTTTTTTTTTAGAACTATCAGATTGGATTCCACCGTCGCCAATTAGCTTGGTACATTTATATCTCCACTGAATGCTGACTATTAAAGGTCGATGAGATAGCCTCGATAGAAGGTCAGCAATTTTTATTCCGATGTCCGACAATCAAGTCTCATCCTCATGCTTTCTTCAATGTATGCATGCATATATCAGAGTATGTATGTGTTCATGAATGTATGTGTCTGTCAGTCTCTCTCTCTCTCTCTCTCTGTCTCTCTCTCTCTCTCTCTCTCTCTCTCTCTCTCTCTCTCTCT
>NC_069002.1:6721176-6723017 GCF_001194135.2 Octopus bimaculoides | reverse complement strand
GTGTGTGTGTGTGTGTGTGTGTGTGTGTGTGTGTGTGTGTGTGTGTGTGTGCGTGTGTGTGTGTGTGTGCGTGTGTGTGAATGAGTGTGCTGCGTTTCACAAGCTGCCCTCTTTGAAAGAGTTATTCTAACTGGCTAACTGGTTTACTAGTTTACCGTCCAGTCATGCGCAGTGAACAGAAGTTAAAATGGAAACAATAGTAAATGAAGAGAACGTTCTCTCTCCCGACCCATTCTCGAAGAATGTTATTTCGCTTGATTCACAGACAATGAAGCCAAAACAACAACAACAAAATTAAAGAACAAAGGGAAAATAAAACAACAATAAGGCAAGAATGAATAGAATTAACAACAACAACAACAGCAGCGTCGAAAACCATGAATAAAAACAAGAGGAAACTCTACACAACAAAGCAGAATAAAACAATAACAAAAATACAAAACAGTAGTACAGGTGTCACTGCTGCTGCTGCTGCTGCTGCTGCTATTACTACTATTACTACTACAACTACTAGTATTATAGCTGCTGCTGCTACTACTATCACCGCTATCCCCACCGTAACTATCACGACGACCACTGCCACCATCACCACCACCACTGCTTCCAACACCACTAACACCAACTCTACTACTACTACTACTACTACTACTACTACTACTACTACTACTACTACTAAAGCCAACAAGGGCGCCCTTTCGCGACTTGTTGAAATAATGAACTTGGTAAAATGAAAATGGAGATACATCAAATAATGCAGTCTTAGATATAAAACTATAAAGAAAGATGGTACGGTCACGGCTGAAACGTCTTTAATCATAGATCTGCTCTATCAGGGTTGACCTTGTGCTAAGCAGTAACAGCTAAAAAAACGTAACCGATATGTGCCAATGTGAAATCCCTAAGGTTGTCGCTCTAACTGCCAGAAACAAAGACCATGTTTCCCTTAAATTGCACTTCGTAGTCTCCGAAAAAGAACACGTTGTATAATATGGTTCAAGATGTCTAAAGAAAAGTAGACGAGGGTGGTCATATTTGGAATGTTTTTGATCATAGGTCTGCAACATCACAACTCTGAGCCAAGAAATGATCCACTGTGCGGTCGCTATCTGCTAGAAATAGCAGCGAAGATTTCTCTCAACACAGTGTACAATGTAGTGCTAGACTATAAGATGGTTATGTACCGAATATTATTGGACATTTGTCTGCTTGATTTGGTTGGAACTGGAATGGAAACGAAAACAAAGAAGGAAAAACACTCGAGACAATGTGGTCCTAGGTAGAATGTGCGTAAGTAAATGAAAGGAATGTAGCTGAAATACGCTTGATCAGAAACGATCTGGAACTACACAAACAGTAACCAGCAACGTTGTCGACGTTGTGCAGTAATCACGATGTTGGCAACTCAATAACCGGCGCAAATCCTAACAACACAGCTAACGCTTTTCGAATATTTAGATGGCTTCCAGCCCTCCATGTTAGCTAACATTTTCTAGAATACAATTTTAATCTTCCTGCTTTCTAGTGTCACTGACTGTCCACCAATACATCAAGCTGTTCCTGAAAAAAATGAGACAAAACTTGTCGTCAAATTTAGCCCGAAACACCCTGTATATATGTTCTTTTCGAGACTTAGTTTATTCGATTCACGAAAGTTTTAATTTCCAAGATCCAGAATACTTAGTGGAAGGTGTGGATGGAAACAGGAAGAAGGGAAAAAGCAGTCAATTTTATCGACGTCCGTTGCTTAGTTTCATATTCCAACTGTCGTTCTCTGGCGGAATTTACACTTACCGTCATCACTGTGAATGCCGATTGCATTCTGGATTGTGCCGTTTCTACGG
>NC_069002.1:6717985-6720778 GCF_001194135.2 Octopus bimaculoides | reverse complement strand
AATGATAATAATAATAATAATAATAATAATAATAATAATAATAATAATAATAATAATAATAATAATAACAATAATAATAATGATGATGATAATAATAATAATAATAATAATAATAATAATAATAATAATAATAATAATAATAATAATAATAATAATAAAAGTGTTTTATGTAAAACATAAATGAAGAAAAAAAAACGGTCAGAAAGCAAGAATGAGTGGGAAGGAAAAATCTAAGGAAAAAAAAAGAAGAAGTGAAAGAAACAAAAAGTGGGAGGAAAGCAAAGAAGAAGATAAAGAAATTAATTCTTTAATGGTCGATCCAGTTCTATGGCGTTTATGGTTGGTAAAGTATAAGAAATGTGGATACTTCCTTTTTTTAGCTATGGTTATATACCGTTGCTAATTAGCTCTGTCACAGACAAATTAAAACATACGGTAATTTAGAGTTCTCATCCACCCCATCCACTACCCTTCGCCGTTCTTTATACACAAACACCCCAAATTAAACACACACATACATTTTCGCATACAGAGACACTCACACACACATGCACTTACGCATTCTTCATCTTCTACCAAACATAACGCCATGTCCGAAATGACCAGCACGTTCCCAATATGCACCATACCATGTCCTCCAATATGCACCATACCATGTCCTCCAATATTAAAAATATTAACCTGAGCGGCGCTCAACACATTTCCACAGATTTTAACGATTTCCAGTGAATGGGAAACATTGATAATCTCATTTTTTTTTTGTATTTGATGCTGTTGTGCTGAAATTGTTGTAGCTGTCGTTAATGTCGTAATTTACATTCCCACCACACGCCGCCCAGTCATTCCTGATTAAGCCGGGCTATGATCAAAACCCGCGGCTCAGTCCCACTGACTGGCATATATCAAAAGTCCGCTTAGAATATAAAACGTATAAAACTATATTATCACCTTCATATTTGAGAAACGAACACTCATAACTTTTTCTTTTTTAGAACTTCATTAGATGAGATTAATACTATGAAATTCCTCACCATCTACTTCAATTACTGCTTTCCATTTGATTGGCAGATGGTCAGATCATCATTTAAAGATGTTTTCATTAAAAGTTGTTATTGTTTTTGTTGAATAAAATTTGTTGAAAAAAAAAAGCCGTAATAATTATGCACCAAACCAATACTTGAAGCATGAGAACTGTTTCGGCTGCCGTTTTCCACAGCAGAAAACAGAATTTCACGGATGCCTGCGGTTACTTCTTTTCAGCCATCGCAAAAGTCGTGGCAGTGTGAAATCCGACGACGACACCTGTCGGTAGACTGATGCCAGAGGATCGCATCAAGTCACTCCTAGCGGTGGAAGCTCGAACTTCAATGGTCAGCCCGAAACTATAATGGATGACACTTCTTCAAGGTGCTACGCAGTAAGACTGAACTTGGAATCGTGTGGTTGACAAGCAAACTTCCTACCACACACCCACGCCTGTGCCTATATATATCAACACACACACACACACACACACACACACACACATATGTATATATATATGTATACAGATACTCATTTATACATATATGTATACATCTATAGATGTTTAGATATACTATATAAATAATATAAACGTATGTATTTATCTATGCATTTAAGTACGTAGCTACGTGTACGTACATGTGTGCTGTGTAATGGGTGCTTTGCACGTGTGCCATATTTTCGATTTAAGTGCTTGCAGATTCTTCCGTTGGTCGCCAGGTGGTTTGCCAAGTCAAAGATAGCTTCTGTTATCTGACTTAGCAAAACCCAAAATTCTTTTGAGCACGTGACCTATCTATTATTGTTCAGCTCTATTCCATACCAGCTGCCATCTTGGAATTTCGGTTCCATTTGCCATTTGCGAAGAAGCCCTTTATATACAAGCATACATACATGCATAGATACATACATGCGTACTTACGTATATGCACGCTTACACACAGACACATACATTCATGCATGCAGACATACACACACTCATATACATGTACAAATGCATATACACCACACACACACACACACACACATACCTGCGCATATGAGTGTACGCATGTATGCATGTATGTATGAAAATATATAAACGTATGTGTATATATATGTGTGTGTATATATATATATAATATGTATTATTACATAACGTATATATATATATATATATATATATATATATATATAGCTCCAGCCCTTTCTTTCATGCCAGTAATTCTCAGCTCACGAACTGGGTCGGCCAAATTATTTATTAATTTATTTATCTATTCATTTCTGCGTTTGCTTATTTATTTCTTATATACTCTCTTTAGAATTAAAGGATTGGCCGTTACAGTTGCTCTTTGTTATAAAAACCTTCTGTCAGCTTGTGTCTATTCTAGGATCTTTGGGGTTTGGGGCCTCAGCCACAGGTGTGTGCTATCCACGTTACCCTCCTCTTTATCTAATTCGCGCAGATATGTATACTTGTAAGAAATTATGTGTTTATATAATGCATATATATGTATGTATATTTCTATATGCATATGTATGTGCACGTATATACTCAAGCACATCTCTCTTCTCTCTCTCACTATATATATATATATATATATATATATATATATATACAGAGAGAGAGAGAGAGACAGACAGACAGACAGACAGACAGATAGATATATAAATAAATATATATATATGATAGTCATATACATGCATAAATACATACATACACACACATATAAACATTTGTGTGTGTACACGTGTTTATACACACACACATATATATATATATATGTACAA
>NC_069002.1:6713686-6715500 GCF_001194135.2 Octopus bimaculoides | reverse complement strand
CGACGCTCTTCCGATCTATATATATACATGTGTGTATACACACACACACATATATATACAAATACATATATGCATATATATGCATATAGTATAGTGCCCATGCAAATATATATATACATACATATAAATATATATATATACACACATATATATATATATAGGTGTGTATGTATATGTGTGCGTGTGCTTATATATATGTATATATATATATATATATATAGAGAGAGACAGAGAGAGAGAGATAGATGTTTATATATATATGTGTGCGTGTGTGTGTGTATGTATGTTTGTATGTATGTATGAGTGTATATATGTATCTATATATATACATACCCGTATAGACATACAGAAAAAGACGAAGATAAAAGCATGCATGCACACATGTACGCGCGCGTGCACACACACACACACACACACACACACACACACTCACACACACACACACATACACACACACACACACACGCACACACAAAACACACTTAGATGTTCGTGCATATAATTATATGAAATCCGGTTTAGTAAATATCAAAACGAGTTGGAATGGTTTGGTGTAAATATTTGTGTAGTGTGCTAAGTCTATCTGTATAGCTTCACTTTGTTTTGTTTGTTTGTTGTTTTATGTTGTGTTGCCGTGTATTGTCGAATAAAGAAACAAGAAAACACAATATGGCGGAAAAAAAACAGACATTAAGAAAAATATAAATGGAAATAAATATATAAAGACAAAAAAAAAAAAAATCGAGATAGAAAAATGGAAGAAAATGAAAAAAACAAAACAAATAAGCAAAACAAACATTAACAAACAAAAGAAAGAGAAAGGAAAGAATTTTTTTTAAAGAAATTAAGGAAAAAAGAAAGAATATTAAAACAAACGGTTTTATGATAGTGTTTTTATCACTGTTTTATTTCTGTTATTTAGTTTTATTTTACGATGTTCTACATATTTTAAAATTTTATTTTAATCTATTCATTTGTTTTATTACTTATTATTTTTATATTCCGATTTATTTTTTGTATTGTTTTATTTCACTATATTTCATCTACTTTGTTTTTTTTTTATACTCTATGCATTTTTGTTGGGGTTTTCTCAGTAGCTTTTAAATTATTTTTTTTAGTTTGCTATTAATATTTTTACTTAAATTTACTATTTTTAATTTTATTTCGAAATTTACTACGTTTTACTTTTTACGATTTAATATTTCATTTTTTTAAATTTTCTCATTTCTATTACACTGTACTAGTTTCTTTAATCTACTATTTTCATTTATCATAATTTATTTACTCTATCTTATTTTAATTTTCAGTATTTTTCATAAATTTATTTCCTTTTTTTTAATATTTATTACTTATTCTAATTATATTTTACTATTTAGTAGTTTTTTTTATCTTGTTTTTCTTTTATTGCTTTTTTTATTTTACAATATCCTATTTTTTATTTATTATTTATTTTGCTTCTTTTTTTATTCTTCTATTCCCAAGTGTGTTGTATGTGAAAGTGATACAAACAAAATTCTTTTGTTATGATGGTCTGAGGAATAAAAATAAAGAAAAAGTAAAATGCAGTGAAATAACTTAAATGTCGAAAAATAAAAGAACGGAACAAAAAGAAATACATATACAGCCATCTTACGCACACACCACACCACATACGCAAGTATACACACACCCGGGCGCACATACACACATCGCGTGATTATATGACTCAGTGGAAATGTATAAGTGTGTATAACTGTGTGTGTATGAAAGTGTGTGTGTGTATATATATATATATATATATATATATATATATATATATATATATATATATATAT
>NC_069002.1:6710666-6713388 GCF_001194135.2 Octopus bimaculoides | reverse complement strand
ATATATATATATATATATATATATATATACCTCAAACACACACACACACACATATATTGATAGGAGCACTCCGTCGGTTACGACGACGAAGGTTCCAGTTGATCCGATCAACGGAACAGCTTGCCCGTGAAATTAATGTGCAAGTGGCTGAGAACTCCACAGAGTTTGACAAGGCTGGCCCTTTTGAAATACAGGTACCACTTTTTTTTGCCAGCTGAGTGGACTATAGCAACGTGAAAATAAAATATCTTGCTCAAGGACATAAAGCATCTGCTGGGTATTGAACTCACGACCTTACGATTGTGAGCCGAATATCCTAACCACTAAGTTCAAATCAGGTCGAAGTCAACTGTGTCTTTTGTCTTTGCAGGGTGGAAGAAAGTATCATTCCAGGGACTAGGATAGACAAAACAGCTAGAACGTTGGACTGTTTGACTTGTGGCGAAGTTCCAGTTTTATGTTTTGAGCTCAAATACAGCTATAGCCGTTTGTTTCGACACGGTCTTTTGTATTACGTAAGTTCTGTTTCTTTTTTATTTTGGGGGCTCTTAGAATTATGAATATGGGATCTCTCAAGTTTTATTTCTCTTTACCTTGGTCTTCTTTTATATTTTCTGCCACTTTCTGCAATTTCTTGGTTTTCTTATATTCTTTTACTGAAAAACCAGAAGGTGTCCAAGTTATGTCCTTGTGTGTCTGAGCTTGTTCTTGCTCACCTTTGTATGAATCTTGTTATTTTATTTAGGACCCCCTCCACCCCACTTCACTGTGGTTGGTCACCTTCGTGGGTGGTTATTGCCGTTGTTTTAGCTTCTGGTAATAACAACAGCAGCAACAGCAACAACAACAACAGCTAAAGCAATAAAAAACAAATAATTAACATCATAATGGTTTCAAATTTTGGCACAAGCCCAGCAATAATAATAATAATAATAATAATAATAATAATAATAATAATAATAATAATAATAATAATGACAACAACAGCAACAACGACAACACCAACATCAACAATAATAATGATAACGATCAGTAATTGTTAACATTCTTTAGCTCACGGTTGTCACGTGACATATCTCCATATTGTCTCTCTTGTCCACAGCAGCTGCTGCTACACATATCCCCACCCCCACCGTTACCATCACCACCATCACCATCTATATTACTCAAACGAGCACCTGTCAAATACGTTCCCCTTGTTATGGGAGATCGTTTGCAGTAAGTTTGTTAATAATTTCCTTCTTCGAGGTGTCCTTCTAGGCCTTGTTCCTCTTCAACGATTTTCGACATTTTTTCTCCATCCTGGCTGAAAAAGGTGCTCCAGCTGGCTGAAAAAGGTGCTAAAAAAAAGAGTCACAATTACTCTTTTACTCTTTTACTCTTTTACTTGTTTCAGTCATTTGACTCTGGCCATCCTTTAGTCGAGCAAATCGACCCCGGGACTTATTCTTTGGAAGCCTAGTATTTATTCTATCAGTCACTTTTGCCGAACTGCTAAGTTACGGGGACGTAATCACACCAGCATCGGTTGTCAAGCGATGTTGCGGGGTGGGGACAAACACAGACACACAAACATATACACACACACACACACACATATATATATATATTTATTTTTTTTGCTTTGGCATTCTTCCCAGAATTCTGTTGCCTAGGACACTTGTATTGAGATTTATTTTTCTGGACATCGTTACTAAAATGTTGTTCCTTGAGACATTAACAAAAACTTTTAGAACACACCATTATTAAATATTCGTTTCTCTGAACATTCTAACAAAACTTCTCTATCCAAGACATCTTTTCTAAAATGCTGTACCATTGGGTAAACTCGGAAAAACTAAACTTTAGGAAACATCCTTTCTTGGAAGCATCATTCCACAAACCTATCATACACAAATTATTCTCATGAAAACCGCAATCCACTGTACATCATTACAAAAGATGTGCTCTCATGTAGATAAGTCGTTCGCCGATATACATAGATGAATGGTAGTCTTTTGAGTTCAAGAAAGACGGTTCTGCAAGTTCTTTCTGTATGACCTGCACAAATGATTTGTATATAATGTTCAAATGTTAGCGCTGCGTATTAGACAACTCCCACCATCAAATCGACGTTGCCTCAACGGGTGCACGATGTAGTACGTATGTCAGGTGTCCTAATGATTGCAGAGCAATGCAAGATGGCGTATTTTGCTCCAGAATACAACGCACCAGCGGGTCTCATGATTATGAGTTCAAGACCCTAACCACTAAGCTATACGCCCTTACATACATATATAAATATAGATGTATATACATATGTATGTATATATGTATATGTATGTATGTATACATATATATATACACATATATATATATGTATATATGTATATGTATGTAGATATGTGTGTATCTGCATGCATGTGTGTATAAACAACTTACTTTTGTATAGTTTCTGTATACCGTATACACATGTACATCTATCTTTATATATATATATATATATACACACAAACACGCACATACATATATTACTACCATTTATATATATATATGTACATATATAGTAATGGTCGGGTGATGTGGTAGCCGTGGAGGTGGTGGTGGCGGCGGCGGCGGTGGTAGTAGTAGTGGTGGTGGTAGTAGTAGTAGTAGTAGTAGTAGTAGTAGTAGTAGTAGTAGTAGTAGTAGTAGTAAGCCTGGCTAATTCAGAGCTATCCGGAACGAGATGTGGAATGTCAAA
>NC_069002.1:6705099-6709360 GCF_001194135.2 Octopus bimaculoides | reverse complement strand
AGAGAGAGAGAGAGAGAGAGAGAGATGGAGTACTTGAAACCAAACTGAACGATTGCCAGGATCAACTATGTAAGTTTTAAACTAATAACATAAGCCACAGTATCCGATTCACAAAGGGGTATAAACTACCCTTTTTTGGATATGTTAATCATAAAAAGATAGAGTAACATTGAAATCCAGATATACTTCAAACCAACACACTCAAAGCAATATATGGTTTATTCTACTTGTTGTCTGAAACATACGAAACTATAATACCTTTTTTTTTTTAATCTGGCAAGAAGGGTCTGAACAACTGTATCCAAAACAGAAACCTGGTATAAACGACTTCGAGTACTTAAAAATATTTTTACTGAAAACCAGTAACTTTAATCAATAACGAAATAGATGGAGCAAAAATGACAGACATAAAATAATTAATAAAACCAAGAAACAACCCTGATACACTTAATAGTTTACATTATATAAAGACAAACATTCCATGAAATGCGAAAGCATAAAACACCATTCATTAAAATTTTCCTTTTTTGATGAACGACCCACGAATGAGAAAGGCATTCGAGAAACATACACAATAATTAAAACTAAAAGACGACCAAAACCTTTAAAAGGTTACCTACTAGCGGCAAATTACACTCCAAAAAAAAATAGTTCCAATTGTCCGAAATTGTAACTGCTTTAATTGTGGAGTTTGTATAAAATCTCATTGAGTGTTCGACATACGAAGTTATATCAGGTCAATAAAAGTCATTTTAGCAATGCATTAAGAAATCAAATGCATGTTATGAAATGCAGTAGGTCTAACGATGACTATGTAGGAGAAACAGAATTAACTTAGAGGCGTAGGATGACGTTTCACCGTCAACAAGTACTAGGCCCCAATACCAGTAAAATACATATTAGTAAACAGAGGTGACTTGACGGAACAAGCAAAAATTCCAAATATTGAATCTTCCTTTTATATGAATGTATCGGGAACACCATTTACGATTAAACAAACAAAAATGTTTATTGAGTATTATACGTCAAATCTAAATAATTCATAACACGATAAAAGGAGAAAAGACAGTATTTTCACAGTATTTTCGATTAAACAACCAGATACAACAATAATAATAATAATAAATCAAAAGTTGAGGTAACGGGTTTCGTCGGGGGAAAAGTGAATAAAAAACACAAGTAATGCTATTAAGCAATCGTCGCCTGGAACATCGGAAAACAAGTGACATCTTATGAAAGTCAGCTAACGGGAATGCTAGTCCATTGAAAGACAAAGGCAAGTGACCAGAACATTCGATAAACAAATGACGTCCACAGGCTGTCGACCAACTAGAATGCTCGATTAGTTCGGACAATAAAAATTGACCGGAAGAGATGATAAACAAATGACGTAATCAGGCATTCAACCAGCCAGAATAATTGACCACGGACTGAGAAAAACAGGTAACGTCTTTGAGTAAACAGCTGAACAGAATTCAGACTCGCATCTTATGACCTACTCCTACAAGGCAATAGCAGCCTGAAATATACTCCAAGTTCCACATTTGAATTAGAATACAACCAGCAAACAATCTTACTTCACACAACACAATAGAGATTGTAAAAAGTTTTTTCTTCTTTTCTAAAATCTTCATCATGTCTAACTTCTAACTCAATGAATTGTTGTGAATCTTGTTAAGCTTTCAAATTTATATCACGTATCTTTGCTATGAAATTTATCGAACGTTTTTTATTGCAACGAAACTTGTTGAACACTTGAATTTTTATCATGTAACTTTGCTCCGAAATTTTTCGACATGTTTTATCTTTATGAAACATTTTCTTGTATATTCTGTTTTCTTTCTTTTAATTTTCATTTTAATTTTTATTTCTATTTATCAATGAAAAGGGTGGGGGGATATTTAAACCGTATGGTATGGTTTTAATATATTTTAGAAAAAAATTAGAAAAACTGAAATTCATGTTTAGACCCAGATGCATTTTCAGTCATACTATCATACACACGCGCACACACATACTCACACATACATACATTTTAAATCCTGATGCATTTTCAGCCACGTGCGCCCGCACGCACGCACACACTCACTCACACACATACACACATACACACACACACATATATTCCTCAGTGCCGTCAAGACAGATGGTGGAGGGCATGGAAGAAAGAATTTATCTGTTCTCAAACCGGAACTTTGGTCTAAATACTTGCGACGAAATGCACTTTTTAAAGGTACCCGTGAACCAGGTGGTAATGTTGAACCATAGTCAGGTTTGAACTTAAAACGCAAGGAACCAGAACGATCGCGACAAGACAGCACTTCCGGTGCTTTAGTGAGCATGCTATTAAACCCAAGGTTGTCTTAGCAGCATTACAGGCTCTTTCATGCGAAGCAAAGCACTGGATCACCTATATTTATTTATTGGCAAGCTTCAACATTCATGAATTACATTTGGGCCCTTTCGTTACGGGGGACCCGGGGTAACTGCCTAAAGTGCCTCTACACTGACTCCACTGCCCAGATTTCGTGAACTTTCAGTCGCTGAATGATAAAATCTAATATATACAAGGCTGTGAGCTGGCTGAATCGTTAACACGCAGGGTAAAATTTTTAGTGGTATTTCGTCCGTCTGAGTTCAAATTCGACTTTGCTTTTCATCCTTTCGGAGTCGATAAAATAAGTACCAGTTGAGCACTGGGGTGGATTTAATCAGGCAAATCCCATCCCCAGAATGTCTGGCTTTCAATATTACTCGATGTAAATTGAATTCAAAAATCCACCATACGCAAAAAAAAATAATTTTTTAATACAATCCTGAACTAACGACCGAATGGCATTTCATTCGAGCAAAATCCTTCAAAGAGGTGCTCCAGAATGGCCGTAGTCAAATAACTGAAGCAAGTAAAAGATAAAGGAATATATATATATATATATATATATATATATATGTATGTACAGGTATAGGTATTGATATATATACAAGCGCAGGTGTAGCTGTGTGGTGACAAGTTTGCTTCCCAGCCACATGGTTCCGGGCTCAGTCCCACTGTGTGGAATCTTGGGCAATGTTTCAACAAAAGGCGTAGTGTAGAGAGACGAGGAGAGAGAGGGGAGAAAGAGAGAGATAGGGATAAAGAGACAGAGGGAGGGAAAAACAGAAAGAGAGAGAGAGAGAAATGGAGACAGATAGACAGACAGAGAGACAAAGACAGACAAACTGACAGGCAGACGCAGAGAGACAGAGACAGAAAGACAGGCGGGGAGAGAGAGAGGGGGAGAGAGATACATAGAGAGAGTGGGAGAATGAGAGAGGTAGGGATAAAGAGATAGAGGGAGGGAAAAAGAAAGAGAGAGAGAGAGAAATGGAGACAGATAGATAGACAGAGAGACAAAGATAGACAGACTGACAGGCAGACGCAGAGAGACAGAAACAGAAAGACAGGCGGGGAGAGAGAGAGGGGGAGAGAGAGACACACAGATACACGGGCAGAGAGAGAAGGAGCGAATGAGAGAAAGAGGGGTGAAAGAGAAGAGCGAGGAAAAGGCAATGATAGAAAAATAAAGTTAAAACGTAAGGGAGAGAAAAGGGACCCAAAGAAAGAGAAGGGGTAGATTGAGAGAGGATGAAAGGTAATGATGAGAGAGAGGGAGAAAGAGAAAGAGAGTGAGACCGACGTATAGTCGCATAGTGAGAGACAGAGAAAGAGGAGTGGGGAGAGGGTGAGGGAGAGAGGGAGAGAAAACAAAATGACAACGAAAAAGCTGAGAGTGAGAGAGAGTGAGAGAGAGAGTGAGAGAGAGAGAGAGTGAGAGAGATAGAGAGAGAGAGAAAGAAAAAGAAAGGGAGATAGTGACAGAGAGAAAAATAGGAGAGAGAGAGAGAGAGAGATAGTGACAGAGAGAAGCATAAGAGAGAGAGAATGTCAAAAAGAAAAAGAGACAGATGTAGAGGGAAGGAAAGAGATAGCGTGAGAGAGAAAGAGAGAGAATGAGAGAAAGAAAGAGAGAGAGAGAGTTGTTGCCAGAGAAAGATCGACTTTCTGTCTGTTGGTATAAGGTTCTCCTAAATTGTAATAGCTGTTGGGCCCTTCAAAATGTGAGGAACGGCAGGTGAATACAGGGAACAGAAGCAATGTGGAATGGTTCACAAAGAAAGGGTGGTAGTGGTGGTGGTGGTGGCGGCGGTGGGTGTTAAATAAGAGAGAAAGAGAGAGAGAGAGAGAGAGAGAGAGAGAGAGAGAGAGAGAGAGAGAGAGAGA
>NC_069002.1:6704553-6705021 GCF_001194135.2 Octopus bimaculoides | reverse complement strand
TGTTGTTACTGCTGCCGCTGCTGCTGCTGCTGCTGTTGTTGTTGTTCTTGTTGCACTGTTGTTATTGTTGCTCTTGCTATATGACTGCAGTAGTATTAGTAGTAGTAGTAGTAGTAGTAGTAGTAGTAGTAGTAGGAATTATAATGGATGGCGATGGCTCATTCTCCGTTGTCCCATCTATTTGCCGAATTCTGTAGGGATCTTGCCGTGTCCCCACTTACATCGGCCCTCTCTCGGTGACACAACACGTCGTGCCCTTAAAAAAAAACCCAAAAACCATTGTAGTGGTTTGTTTTCCATTATATTCTTTTTACTCCTTGACGAATCCATGATGACAGTTTCGACCTAAAACTGAATATTTCTGGAAGAAACAGCTACATGGGAAAGGCTTTAAGAAATGAAACTCATTTCAAACGGTTAAGAGATACAGAAGAGGACCACATACGCAGTAGACGATGGCAACTTTCT
>NC_069002.1:6703014-6704084 GCF_001194135.2 Octopus bimaculoides | reverse complement strand
ACAAAGCCGCATTTCACAGGAGGGCTGCAATCAGAAAACCACTACTTTCAAACACAAACGTTGCAAAACGTTTAGAGTGGAGTAAAAACCTACAGAATTGGTTCCTAGAGCAGTGAATGAATGTTATTTTCTCGAACGAGTCATCCTTTACCTTATTTCCGACCACCGGCCGAGTATACGCGTGGAGGAGGATCTGTGATGGTCTGCGAGCTGTATCTTGGAAATCCGCCGGCCCAGTGGTTTCCCTTCATGGCAGAATTAATAGCCAAGACTATTTAAGCATTTTATCTGATAAAATTGATTCTATGGTTGCGGATCTGTTTCCGGAAGGAAACGCAATCTTTCAGGATGATAATGCACCAATTCACACAGATAAAGTTTTTACTGAATTGCACGAGGAACATTCTAGTAAAGTTGAACATCTTATCTGGCGACCACATTCCCCAGATCTCAATATTATTGAAAATTTATGGTGAATTTTAGAAAAACAAGTAAGGAGTCGATATCCTCCACCATCATCACTACAAGAACTGGGGACTGTTTTAGCTGAAGAATGGACAAAAATCCCTTTAGAAACACTTCAAGCTTTTTATGAATCCATACCTTGTAGAATTCAATATAAGAATGCGTTTGGTCTGTGCGACAGACTGAAGGAAAAGAAAAATGATCACGTGAGGAAAAAGAAAGACGGACGATGGTCACGTGTGAGCAACGAGAGAGAGTAAAGGAGGAAGAGGGAGAGAAAGGGACAGATAGAAAATGGTGAAGGGGACAATAAATTTATTTGAAAATTGAAGGTGCTTCCATTATTTTGTCCAACCATTTTATATATCAATGCATTCACAAACACAAACTCATAACATATTCACCCCTCCTTCGTCCCCCTCCCCCTCTCTCTCTCTATCTATCTATTTACCTCCCTATCTATTTCTCCCACTCTCTCTTTTGATATCCTCTTTGATATGATGACAGTGTTATAGTAATTAGTATTCTTAGTGTGGTCGCATTGAACTTTCTCATCTAACGTACGGAAATTAATATATAGACACTGCAGCACTCGTTCTGTGTAT
>NC_069002.1:6701360-6702835 GCF_001194135.2 Octopus bimaculoides | reverse complement strand
GTGTGTGTGTGTGTGTGTGTGTGTGTGTGTGTGTGTGTGTGTGTGTGTGTGTGTGTGCGTGTGTGTGTGTGTGTGTGTGCGTGTTGGTGTTCCTGATTTATATTATAGTCTAACTAATTCGCTGCCACAAATCTGCGGGGAAATCATACATAATCAGTTATTATTTGAAACATATAGCGTTTAATGTTTAGTAAGTTATATTCATAGACAAATTTAAGCAAACAATCGGCTGAGTATCCCGGTTGAAGGCACCTGCTCGCAGAATCGTTGGCATACCGGACAAAATGCCTAGCAGCAATTGTTCTGGATATATATTATACATGTATACAAACATAGACATGTATATGCACGCATATGTCCGTATGTATGTATGTATATCCATAAGCACACCAAGATCGGTTGTCAAACGAGTGTGGGGTGGCAAATACAGACATACACATACACAAACACACACACATGCACTCACACACACACACACACACACACACACAACGGGCTTCTTTCAGTTTCCGTCTACAAAATTCACTCACAAGGCTTTGGTCGACCTGCGGTTATAGTAGAAGACACTTGCCCAAGTGTCACGCAGTGGGACTGAACCCGGAACCATGTGGTTGGTAAGCAAGCTACTTACCACACACCCACTCCTGCACCTATATTTTTGCATGTACATTTAATTTTGTTACTTATGCATTTGAGTATATTCGTTTCGTAATCTGTGTGGGGAGGCTATTACCGGTGTGATTTTAAGTGGGGAGGCTCTTACTGGGTCAAATGTTGACCTTCACAAAATATGGCACCTTCTCACCAAGGAAGGACTGTGTTGGTTTTGACTCATGGTGCACAATCCCGGATGAGCACCACATAGTCAAACCCAAACTTTTGCACCATCCAAGGTAACGGAGAGTTCTTCAGGATGTCCAGATACTCCTTTGTGCCGATTTTCATGTCAGACGCAATGAGGTGTGGACCCATGACACTTCCATCACCCGTCACGACTCCAAATACCATCACAGAGGCAGGATTCTTAGTGTCAAGCACATTGGGAAGAGGAGGCGTCAGAAGGGCTGTATGCAATCACTCGAGAATTTCAGCGATTCGCCCCAGCATCCACAGTGAACTTCTCGTTCACAAATACGAGAGTCTTTCCCTGCTCCTTGATGCCTGATGAATGACAGAAGCTTTGGGCATCTTTGATTGCTTTGGCCTTGGCTTTTAGCAGGTGACGGCGTCGTGGAACATAGCTATTCAAGCCAAGTTTCCTGTTCACAGCTCTGGACAATGGAAAGGGACACATTGCGATTTTTTTAATATCGCGTGTTAGCTCTGATATGTATATGTGCTTCTTCGTGTGTGTGTGTGTGTGTGTGCGTTTGCTCGTATATATGCGTACCGGTTCAGTAAGTGTATATGCTTTATTTGTCTACAGGGGAACATCCATATTAGACGCATGCGCCAATGTACTTGGATGCGTGATT
>NC_069002.1:6700582-6700880 GCF_001194135.2 Octopus bimaculoides | reverse complement strand
TCTCTCTCTCTCTCTCTCTCTCTCTCTCTCTCTCTCTCTCTCTCTCTCTCTACACACACATATATACATATATACATATATACACACATGTATATACAGGTACCTATAGATATACATATATCTATCTATCTGTATGTATGCATATATATGAGTAGATATGTGTATACACACACGTGTGCTTTTTATGTGTGTCTGTATGTGACTGTGTGTGCGCGTGTGTACGTGTATGTTTGTGCGTGTATATATATATATATATATATATATATATATATATACATATATGTATGTATATATATTC
>NC_069002.1:6694997-6700356 GCF_001194135.2 Octopus bimaculoides | reverse complement strand
ATATACCCCAGTCTTTCTTTGTGTCCTGCATGTAGATATACCTAGATTCGAAAGAAGAATCCTGCAAATGATAAATATGATATGATATGATTTAATACGATATGATTTGATATACGATAAGATATGATATGATCTGATATGATATGATAGGACATGATATGACATGATATGATATATATGTTATGTTATGATATCGTATATCATATCATATGATATACGATAAGATGTGATATGATATGATATGATATGTATATATGTATATAGGTATGTATGTATGTACGTACGTTCATTTCAATTTTGAATTATTTTAGTTCCTTCTTTGAAGAAGAAGCTGGTTTCTAACAAAGATACAAAGCTCCGTCGTTGGGATAACGAAAACAATGACATATTTTAAACTTGAGAAAAGTCTTGCATAGTTTTATTGTTCCACTTACAGATTGTGTTTGTAATGTGCGAGTCGGTTGATTTCTTTTCCTAAAAATCCAAGCTTATCTGAATTGACAGTTAGGCATTTACTTACAAAACTAAAGTATGTTTGTATGCAGGTATACATGTATGCATGTATGTATGTATGTATGTATGTATGTATGTATGCATACATCACTGATCATGTAACACAGACGTCTGAATCTGCATTTGGTATTTATCCGATACCAAACCGGCCCTAAATTCAACAAAAGTATGTACCCGGTTATCTGTACATTATTCAATGGAAACTGCTTATTGCAAATGGTAAAGCATGTTTGGAGAGACACGTGGCTGCTGCATCTAGCACATCAGCAGATCACGCAAAGGCTCCTTATTTACAGTTGATGTAGCTTAGCTCCAGTTATCCCCGAAAGAACAGATTTATGATTAAAGACACTCCAGTGTTGACCATCCCATTTAGTTTCAAGAATAGTGTATCCAGAATATCATTATTCAATGTATCCTACATTTTAGACGAGAAAAGTGTGTAATTTTGAGGGCATATTTAGGTATTATTGCTAAAATCTCGAGCAACTACGTATATTATATATGTTTGGTTTCTGGATCGTAGTTGGTAAACTTCTCTCCGTTTTGAAGCGGGAAAGAACACGACATAAGGTTCCTCAACCAGTTCCTCATCACCCATCACCACTAGCAACCCCTATATACCAACATTACACCTCACCACTCCGGTTGTATGTGCTCAGCTGAGTCAGAAGAAATGAATAAATTAATTAACAACGCTGGCCTTCTCTATTTGTACCGCCCTTCCGGTTTCGAAGATAAAAAAATGGCGGTTGAGAGGAGTAGACGGCGGCATGCCTTAGACTGGCTACGGGCATGGCCTTTACACTTAAGAATGAATCATCCATGCATCATAGACGCAGTCACGTGTAGAATCACTTCTATCTTTCTTTCTTTCTCTTTCTCTTTCTCTTTCTCTCTCTCTCTTTTCTCTCTCTTTCTCTTTCACTTTCTTTTTCTCTCTTTCTCTTTCTCTCTCTTTCTCTTTCTCTCATTCTCTCCCTCTCCCTCTCTCCCTCTCCCTTTCCGCACACACACACACACACACACACACACACACACATACACAAATGCACAAACACCTTACATATATACTCAGACCTAAACAACCATACACACAGAAATAAATACAAATTCATACACACACACACACACACACACACACACACACACACACACACACACACACACACATACACACATACACACACACAAGCAACGATATGTGCATTAATAACAAATACAATTCAACTAAAACAATCTATATTTAGGTAGGGGTGGGGAGTTAGATTACCCAGAGACCTTTGTCAGTTTTGTAGCGCAAACTACCTTTTAAGTTTCCCCTTAGAAGAAAGTCTTGTGTGATGTTCAGTGACACGGAGTGTATTCAACTGAACCGCTTCGTGCAATCCGCCTGTTTTGCTTAAACTTCACGGTAGGCCCTTACATTACTTTAATAATGTACCTCTTCCCCATTTAGCTGGAGGTAATACTCATCAGATTCAAACTCAATCTGTAATGCTTGGCATGACAGATTGTCGCAGCAAGTTCAAGCAAAAGAGGGTTAATCTCACTAGCGTTAATAAAAATGGTTCAACTAATCCTGCTCGTGAAACTAACGTGCAAGTGGCTGAGCACTCCACAGACATGCGTACCCTTAACGTAGTTCTCAGGGGAGATTCAGCGTGACACACCGACCGGTACAAGGCTTGTCCATCCAACTACAGAGTCAACTCATTTTTGCCACCTGAGTGGAATAGGGAAATGTGAAATAAAATGCGTTGCTTAAGGTCGCAACGTGTCGCCGGGAATCGAACTCGTGACTTTAAGATCGTGAGTCGAATACCCTAACCACTGAGCCATGGACCGGCACTTCAAGTCATCGTTGCCTCTTAAATAATCCTTCCTGCTACAGGCACATGTCATTAAATTTTTGTGCAGGGGTCTGGCTGGTTACAACGACACAGTGCTACAGATACTCTTTGTTGGAAAGTGTCCCTTTTCTACACATCTTGCCAAATACTACTCACGAAACTCCATTCTTATTGGGAATAGGGACTATTCTTGGAATGAAAATTTTCCAAGACAAATGTGATGCACTTTTGAAATTCCAATCTCATGTCTCCCGTGTTGCAGAAATTTTCTTCAGTTCTGGCAATAGGTTTCCAATACTCGATCTAGCTCTTAGGGCTTCAGTGATCTTCCAGAAAATCTGTAGTGGACATTCCGAACGGTTTCAACTGCTTCAGAATGAATTCTGATCGTAAGTCTTATCGGTGGATCTCTTTGAAACTCCTTCCTAAACTGTCTTTGCACTTCGAAACGATTTCAAAAGCAGTAGCACTTCCGGACACAATTCTTTTGTTCAGGGGTTAGCGTTTATTGTTTCTGCTGGGTTATATCTAAAACGAAATGAAAACTAAATGTAATTTATCTACAGTTAAAGAATGTATATATATTTTTGGGGGACAGCCTATGCACACACATACACACATGCACGCACACACACACACACATTCACACATACATGCATACAGCATGTGTGTGTGTGTGTGCGCGTGTAAGAATGTATACACACACACACATGCAGCGACATACACACACAAAAAAAACCGATTTGTTTGCATTCATACATACTCACTTAACTCACGCATACATAGATTCACATGTTCATACATGTGTATGCAAAATGCCCAGAGATTCATGCCTCCATGTTATGTGACAGCGACACTACTCGGTGTCGGTGATGGTGGGGAATGATTGTTACAGGGGACAGCAGCGGCGGCGGCGGTGGCGGTGGTGGTGGTGGTGGCGAAGCCGCTACTGACGTTCGCTGTTCTGACTCATAATCACCATCATAGCATCGGTGACAAACATTCGAAAATGTACCCGTTTCATACCCGTTATTCTAAAGGTCAACTTTCATTTCTCTATATCTGCAAATGCGATCTTTGATTCAAAAGTCCAACCGAAGAACATTAACCCTTTCCAAATAATATAACCAAGTGTTGCTTCCTTGTTCGCCGGTCACCAAATATCTAAATTATATCCGGGGTGGGAAATACTTACCTTTTATTTGTTTTGTTTTACTATTCTTATTTTATTTATATTTATATTATTTTGTTATCTTGTGTGTATGAGTGTGTGTGTGTGTGTGTGTGCGTGTGTGTGTGTGCGTGTGTATGTGTGTGTGTGGATTTTTATCAGCAGAAAGGTCATCTTCCTAAATATTGTTGTGACCTCACACACATTCACACCATCATTTATACACACACACACACACACACAGATACACACACACATACACACACACACACACACACACATACACACACGCGCATAGAATCGTTTAGATGCACGCACAGACACACGCACAAGCCCACAAGCACACACATGCATACACACAGTGTACACGCATATGTACACCGCACACACATACACTATAGAAACATGGACACTCACACAAGCACACACGCACAAAAACGCATACACATGCACACACACACACACACACAGCACACATACATACATGCACACACACATAAGTACATACATCCACACAATCACACCCACGCATAAACACTAAAACCAGCGTGGGAAGGACAAAGTATATATGATTTCTTAGAAGCACATGTAGGTTAGGATACGAACCTATTTAAACCCGGATCTTACAAACATCCTACGGTGAATCTCAGTCCGTTTAGCCATTATCAAAGAAATAACAGCTAAACCTTCCTCAGATCACAGCCTGCTTAAAAAGAAAATAAAAGGCAATAGGAAAGACCTAATCATGAGTTAAGAAACAGGTATGGCTGTGTGGTAAGATGCTTGCATCCCTGGAAGTCTGTGGAGCGCAAGCTGAGTGAGATTGGCACCAAATAAGTGAGGTCAATTTGGGAAGCAAAGGTTCTACCAGGATGGTCGGTTGCCTTCCTTCTAGCTACCTCATTGCGAAGCGCAATGATTTCTTGTGTAATATTTTAAAATTAATTTTTAAATCAATTTTAATCATATTTTAATCTATTCGTAACTTGTAAAATTTAAAAAAAAAACATTTAAGCTTCTTCCCCCTTATGTTTGTCTGTCCTTGTTTGTCCCCTCTCTGTAACGCCCCCAATGGCGAATTTTAATGAAATAAAGAAGCTTGCATCCCAAATAATTTAATTATTTATTTATTCATGTCTGTGTGTTTTGTGTCTGTGTTTGTCCCCACTACCATCGCTTGACAACCGATGCTGGTGTGTTTACGTCCCCATAAATTAGCGGTTCGGCAAAAGCGACCGATAGAATAAGTACTAGGTTTCCAAAGAATAAGTCCGGGGGTCAATTTGCTCGACTAAAGGCGGTGCTCCAGCATGGCCGCAGTCAGATGACTGAGACAATTAAAAGAGTAAAAGATATAGATAGATAGATAGATAGATAGATAGATAGATAGATAGATAGATAGATAGATAGATAGATGTATATTGGACTCTGGATATATGTTTATTCGTATGTCGATTAAAGCAAATTCCTCGTTTGTTCTACCTGAGGTCATCCATAGTAACAATATAATTTTCGCTGGGTCTACGTCTGGAAATCCGCAGTGTTTGTTGAGTTTATAGTTGATGAAGGAAACGGAACAGGGATTTAGTACGAATCTTTAAAGATTCATGCTAAATACACCTTCCGTTTCCTTCATCTACTATGTGTGTGTGTGTGTATGTGTGTGTGTGTGTGTGTGTGTGTGTGTGTGTGCGTGTGTGTGTGTGTGTGTGCGCGTGTGTGTGTGCGTACACGAGGGGCTTCTTTCACAAGGCCGTAGCAGGAGACACTTGCCCAAAATGCCACACAGTGGAACGAAACCCGGAACCAAATTTCTTTCGAC
>NC_069002.1:6689743-6693791 GCF_001194135.2 Octopus bimaculoides | reverse complement strand
TCTTATGGGTCACCAGGACAAAATGCGCACCGTTTCGGGGGGCCTTTCTCCCAACGGTATTACTGCGCACCGCCCACCTCCCCCACTTCACTGACATGAAGCCCCGCTTGCTAGATCAACAGGCTATTAGACTTCACTCAATATTTTTTTTTCTTGGCAAAGGCGGCGATCTGGCAGTATCTTTAGCACGCCGGGCGAAATGCTTAGTGGTATTTCGTCTGTCTGTACGTTCTGAGTTCAAATTCCGCCGAGGTCGACTTTACCTTTCATCCTTTCCGGGACGATAAATTAAGTACCAGTTGCGCACTAGGGTCGATCTAATCGACTGGGCCCCTCCCCTAAAATGTCGGGCCTTGTGCCTAGAGTAGAAAAGAATAATTTTCTTGACATTGTTCATCGTTTCTTTTTCACCTGATCCCGTGGCTTGCTTTCTCCACCGTAGTCTGGATACCACTCAGGCTGGTATTTGCTTTACAACGAGTTAAGACTAGCAAAAACAATCATCGCCTCACACTGTTTCCAAAGACTCTACTACATCTAACTTCAATTGGATGATGCTCTGCTTTCCAACTTGCCGCAGTCCACTGACTGGAATAAGTAAAGGATAAGCGATATATATATATAGGCTCCGTTAAGGGCTTCGAAACTTGAAGTAGCAAGGAATCCGAAATAAACTGTTTTGGATAACACATGTAACTCTCAATAAATGTGTTGAGCGCCCTTTCGTTTATTCACTCACACACACACACATCAATGAGAAACTTGCTGATGAATTATTTTTGATTGTTAACAATAAATTTAATCCCTCAACTTGTCCCTATTCCTATGCGGTTCCTGCGGTGTCCCTTTTGCTTGGCAAGTTAGAAGCCAGTCATGAATAATATTTCTCTCTACAAAATACTATGTTATAAACGAAAAACATTAAGCAGAATGCAAACGTTAAGCTTAAGGTTTTGACTAAGTTTTTCTAGATTTGTTGTTTCGTGGACGATTAAATTCTAGATTTGGTGTAAAGTTTCCATTAGGATTAGAATTATGGCGAGGTGCTACTGTTTTAGGAATTGCTTAATGTTTCCTCGACATTATATTCTGTGGGTTGATTTGAAAGATTGAGTTTTATCTCAGTTTCTAGGATTAGAAATAAGATTCGTGTTTTGGTAAAAAAAAAAATTGCTATGATGTAGAACAAAGTTCAGAGAAGTGTTGGGATGTACTTCGCCTTAGTAAAAGGTTGAAAGTTCATTGGATGGAAAACTAAACTTTGAAAATAATATAAAGTTTCAGAATTATGGCGATTAGCAAAATCGTTAGCGTTTGTTTAGGCTATTCCCCCCACTTCCTTCTGTTGTGTCTTCTCTTTTTACGGTTTGTTAGAGCTCTTTCCGTTTGGTCCTGAGTTCGAATCACCTCCAAGAGTAATTTTAAATTTTGTCCTTTTGGAACATCATTTAAGTTCCTCCTTTCTCTCTCTCTCTCTACCCTCTCTCCCTCTCTCTCTCTCTCACTCTCTCTCTCTCTCTCTCTCCTCTCTCCTCCTCTCTCTCTCTCTTTCTCTCTCTCTCTCTTTCTCTCTCCCTCTCTCAGTAAATGTGAATGTACATGTACATATATATTTATACCCACTTAAAAGTGGAGGATAAAGCGGGTATAAATACTGGTTTCAAATTTTGGCACAAAGTCAGCAATTTTGAGGGAGGGGTAAGTAGATTACCTCGACCCCTCCCCCCACAGGCAATTTGAAATCAGAGCGAAAGATGGACCAAATGCCATTAAGCATTTTGTCCGGCATGCTAACGTTTCTGCCAGCTCACCGCCTTGATGATTACACGGATTGGTTTCAAATTTTGGCACAAGGCCAGCAGCTTTTAGTGGGGGTGAGTGGGTGGTTAAATAGATTAAATCGAACCCTCTGCTCATCTGGTACTTATTTTATCGACCTGGAAGGAGGAAAGGCAAATTCGACCTCGGTAACGATTCTGCCAGCTCGGCCCCTTGCTAATCATATATATTCTGTGGTTGAACAGAATTATCTGTGATCAAGTGCAGTTGAGTTATGGCCATCCATCTTATCTTGTTTAGGATAACTAAAGTCTAAGTTGCATTATGCGATATATTCTTTGTCTCTTAAAACGGTAAGGGGTAATTTTTTATGGGGTATTTAACTGCTACTTTTAGCCTTGCAAGGGAGTGATTACGTTAACGCGTCATCGTCGACTCGGGATGTTTCGCCAGCTCGATCTATCTCTGAAGTAAACTTTCAAATACGCATAGTGAGGAAAACAGAATCAAGACAAGAATAACAACAATATATTTCACATCAGCACCTACAACAGCAGCAACAGCAACAGCAACAACAACATCCACGACAGCGACAACGGCATAATTAAAACGAAATCTTTTTTTAATAAAAATGCGGTTAAGTATTCGAAAAACGTCAAAAAGAAAATACGTGCAGAAATAATACAAATGAAAGAACAATAACATCAAGAAGAACAACAACTATCTCTAAAACATAAAGAAACAGTTGAAAACTCTTCCACAAGACGTGTTCTTATTTTTGCGCTATTTGATTGTTTATGAAGAATTCAAGTTTTCTATGGTCGGGAGTTATAGTTATCGTTTGTTTTGGCTAAACAACCAGTGTATATGTCGTGGTCACTGTTTGTTTTGGCCAAAGCCCCAGTGTATATGCCGTGGTCACTGCTTGTGTTGGCTAAAGCACCAGTGTATATGACGTCACGTAGGTTAACAAGCAATAGGACTGATGAGGACAGACCTATATGAAAACATTGTGTCCAGTGTGATTCTCCATTCAATATAGTGTTATTAACTATTTAACTATTAACTATTTAATTTAAATTTAACTATTAACTATTAACTATTTAAATTAAAATGCAATCTTTCAATGACGTCAATCTGCTGTCTATCTCATTATTATTTAAAAAATCATTAAATAATTAAGCAATGCTATGATAATGAGTTCATTCAAAGAATCAAAATAGAAAAATAAATAAATAAAATGCGTATTTTCTTCGGATCCCTTTTGCTGATTGTTTCATAAATTCTCTTCAGAGACATGCCGAGAATTATAAGGGATTAAAGTAAAATGTACGAGCATGTGCGTCTTTGTATGGTTTTATATTTATCTATATGCATGCATACATATGTATACATACACGTGCGCGCGCGTGTATGCATATGTATATATATATATATATATATATATATACGGATATACACGCGCACGCACACACATATTTACATATCAAGGATTTTATAACAGCTCTAGGGTGATTAGATCTGCGATTGACGTAAATTAAGTTTTCATTTGCTCCGTGTAAAGGTTTCACCCTAGAGCTGTTACAAAATCCTTGATATATTTCTTCTCAAATTTCTATGCTCTCAGCTAATGTGGACATTTTCAATCAAAATACCTATTACATATGTGCGTGTATGTATGCATATACATACAGACACACACATATATATACACACGTATTTACATATGTACATACATATAGCCGTCACATGCAACGGAAGCTGTACTAGATTAAAGTAGCCATCTGTGTATCATAATTAATGTAAGCCATGAAAGTTAAATTTACCCCATTATTCGTCAGTAGTAAATTTGCCGTTCACGATGTATGTTCATTACGTATAATGCATAAATGGCTGTGTATGCATATTCATACATACATATATAACGCATACATACATACATAGAAGCATATATATGTATATACACATACACACGCACAGATATATCCATATTAATAAACGCGAAATTCTGTCTGTCTGTCTGGAACCCCTGTACATCAGTCTAAATTTGTTCTGCATAGACATATTATACGTTTTTGGAATCAGGATGATTCCGGGATAGAAAATTTACCCTTCATCTAGTTCTTGAACATCCAGCATTGGGATGTGGCTTTGGTTGTTTTTGCTGTTAACTGTTGTTATTGGACGTTGTAATGAAACCACTGGCGCTCGTGCTGGCGATGGTGGTAACGGCGGTGTGGATGTCAGTGGAAGTGGTAGTGGTGGTGGT
>NC_069002.1:6686294-6687991 GCF_001194135.2 Octopus bimaculoides | reverse complement strand
ATGCGATGCTCCAGCCTAGCCGCAATCCAGTGATTGAAACAAGTAAATATATAAAAGAATTGAAATACCTGTTCATTTTACAATAAAGGTATGCTAAAGAAGGCACGTGATATTCAAGAACTATTGAAGATAAGTTGAAATTGTTTTGTAAGTATATCGACAAAAAAAAAAAAAGAAAAGATGAAGGAGGAAAATTACAATGTTCTTTTCTTATTTAGGTACAAGACCCGAAATTTTTAGGGAGGAGGCCAGTCGATTAGATCGACCCTTGTACGTAACTGGTACTTAATTTATCGACCCCGAAAGGATGAAAGGCAAAGTCGACCTCACGGACTTTGAACCGCCTTAAAGAAAATTGAAAGATATGAAATATGAAGAATATAAAATGAAGAAATCGAAAAAGAAAAAAATGTTTTAGAAAATGGAGATAAGTTGAATGAATAAGTAAATATTTATAGCAATTTTAAATTTCCATAAATTAAAATAAAGAATAAAAAGTGAAAATAGCAGTTTCGTAGAATTTGAAGAGAAATTTTAAATAATTATAGGAGAAATGGCAAAATGTTGAAGGAATAAATGCATTAATATTCAATGACAATTGGAAAAAAATATTAAAAGATTGGAAGAAAAATTGGAAGAATATTAAACGAAAGAGTTAAGTTATATATTGATCGTAAATTTATGATGGCATATTCATGAGGAACTAATGGTGTATTAATGGTGAATTAATGATGTTTTCGTGAGGAATTAATGGATTTTTAATGGTGAATGTATGTATTTGGATGGAAAACTGCGATGGTGTAAACATGTAGTGCACTTACCTGGCTCTCAGTCACGTGGTGGGCCAAAGAGGAGGGACAAGGCACACTCAAGATGAGTGTAACTTAGAACAGACTACTTCGTAATTTGTTGCTCTTGATCCCTTGTTTATCTAGGACTACACTATCCAATGCATACCTTCTTAAAAGTGGAGGCGCAATGGCCCAGTGTTTAGGGCAGTGAACTCGCGGTCATAGGATCGCGGTTTCGATTCCCAGACTGGACGTTGTGCGTGTTTATTGAGCGAAAACACCTAAAGCTCCACAAGGCTCCGGCAGGGGATGGTGGCGAACCCTGCTGTACTCTTCCACCACAACTTTCTCTCACTCTTACTTCCTGTTGTGCCTGTAATTCAAAGGGTTAGCCTTGTCACACTGTGTCACGCTGAATATCCCCAAAAACTACGTTACGGGTACACGTGTCTGTGGAGTGCTCAGCCACTTGCACGTTAATTTCACGAGCAGGCTATTCCGTTGATCGGATCAACTGGAACCCTCGACGTCGTAAGCGACAGAGTGCCAACAACAACTTTCTTAAAAGATGAGTGTTACGTGAGAGAGTTGTTGGCCGCTATTTCTAGCAATTTGAATGGCCAGCTAGGGGGTTGGTCGTCAGTTCGTGTTAGTACACGTTATGTAACATATGATTCATCCATTACTGCAAAGAACAGGAAATTGCTATTTATAATCCGTTCCGTAATGGCGATATTCACACATGGCGTTTGCTGACATTAAAGAGGAACGAAATTAATACACACGCACAAGCGCAAGTGTGTGAGTGTGGTGTGAGCATGTGTGAGTGTAAGAGTGTGCGTGCGTGTTGTGTGCGTATATGTGCTGTGTGTGTGTGTGTGTGTGTGTGTGTGTGTGTGTGTGTGT
>NC_069002.1:6682288-6685454 GCF_001194135.2 Octopus bimaculoides | reverse complement strand
GAATAATAATAATAATAATAATAATGATAATAATAATAATAATAATATTAATAATAATAAGATCGAAAAATACCGTAGGAATGAGAACCCAGGTTCGAAATTTCCCCAAAACACCTGATGAAGGCTAGAGGGTATATCAGCCGAAACGTTATGTTAAGAACAGACAAAATGAGGACAAATATCCGTCAAATGTAAATAATGTACATGATGTACATAATTCCTCATCTCTTAAATATAGAACCATAAAAACTGAATGAAGCTCCAGGGTCCACGGCAGACCCAAGTCCTTAGAAAGTAAGGATCCTGCTAATCCTTAAAATGTCTTTGATATAAGTGCTAGATGTGAAGATTAAGGAAGCGTTAGTTTCAATTAAATTGATATCAATGTTTAGAAAATACTTTATTTTTATCGATAGTGAAGGAACGTAAAGCGAATCTGACGTAGGGCGGGATTTGAACACAGAGCATAAAATGTCCAAACTAAACACTTCAAGCTGTTTTGTCCAATGCTCTAAGGATAAGGGTAGCAAAAAAAAAAATTCTTCAAACCAGATACAAACAACGCTCACAACAAAAAATGACATTATCAACATCATTTACACAAAACAATATTTACCACAATAACGACAGCAATGTTGACAACAACAGCAGTAGCAGTAGCAGCAGCAGCAGCGTTGACTGTTGCGATAGCAATATGTCAACAACAACTTCACCGTCATCATCATCATCACCATCAATAAGAACAACAACCTAATCACCTGCGTCACGATTCTAACACCATTAGGATAGGATTATTCCCCTCCACAAAAATTTTAAAAAAGGAAAAACATGTTTTTGTTATTCGATATTATTGTTTATCAACAACAGCCGGTCACGTGACGCAAGTTTGGTTTCCGGGTGAAATTCCTACTGCGTAAACCCCGTGGGCGATTATCTACTACCCTATCTTCGAATTCAACCCCAAAAGCTTTCTGAGTAGAACTTACTTATTCAAGTGCCGCTGCGGGTGGATCCTTCTTTCGTTTTCTGCTTGTTCTTGTTTCTTTTTTTTAGTTTTTGGTGGGGCCCAGCAGGGATAGGATTCTGATTGTGTTTTCGCAGGTTGTAAGGTTAATCCGTCGCACCCTTTAACCCCGGATTTCCCCCATCTCCTTTAGTGCCTTTATCGATAATTGCTTAATCTGTTGTAAGCACTCAGGCCAAGCTTTCGGGGTTAATATAAATTCTTCCCCCAATCCATCGCATCCCCACTAATAACTAGAACTACATCATTTGTAGTCGATAAAATAAGTACCCGTTGAATAAAGGGACCATTGTAATCGATCAGACGCCCACTACACAAAATTTCAGGCCTTGTGCCTATGGAGGAAAGAATTATCCCAGTATATATTTCATGTCAGTTATGGAAACTACATATTCAAACATGAATATGTGTTATTCATGTGAGTTGTTCACTGAGAAAAAATTAAACCAGGAGTGAACAGTACACTGCCGGAGTAAAGAGTACACTGCCGGAGTAAAGTATTGTCCACGCAAGAATAATAATTCCCATTCAGCCAAGAGTAGGAAGTCTTTGACAAGGGCTACCTATGAATCTATATTTGGAAGGTGTAATTTAGACGGGAAGTTGGTTTTATTGAACCGGGTATAAGCATTGTGAAAAAGGAGTAAAGTCCCTTCCCGGGTCATACTGACTCATAAGGGCCGGTTTCCCTGTTTCCACAGCGTATATATTCCCCACAGAATCGCAGCACGTCGGACAAAATGCTTAGCCGCATTTCTTCCTGCACTTTACATTCTAAGGTCGAATTCCGGTGAGGTCAACTCTACTTTTCATCCCTTCCGTGCTTAAATATAGCCGAATTTGAACGAAATGCTGCTGAGCATTTAGTCCGGCGTATTATCGATTCAGCCAGCTTTCCGCCTTAATATTAGAGAAATAGTACGTGTTGGATAGTAAGAAAACGTTTGGACGGCCATGGTTGGATTGTCTTGCCGCTAATCTACATCATCATCATTTTCTCCTTCTCTCTCTCTCTCTCTCTCTCTCTCTCTCTTTCTCACACACTTACACACTACACCATAAATCATTTCCTCCATAAGTCCATAATGCCCAACCGTCCACCCTCCCTCTGCCACACACCTCGGCACCATTCGTCCCAGCACCCCAGCACCCCACCGCCGACATTTTAGGTCACAACCGAGCTTGTGTTTGTATTTTTGCGATGAGCCGGGTGGCAGAGGGAAAAAGAAAGGAAAAAAGCCAGAGGAAGAGGGAGAGGGTGGGCAGAGAAAGAGGAGAAGGAGGAGAAGGAAAGGCGGAAGGGGTGGCGTAATTTATTAAAAAATATTTTCTTCTTGCTACTGATGACGTTTTGTTTTCGATATAAATTATTTTCCAAGAACACAAGACAAATCAAAAACAAAAATAAAAACTGTAAAACAGAGAAGGTTTTAGTTGTTTAGTAAACAGGTGGGGGTTATTGAAAGGGTCTATAGAAGGGAGTGGATATCTTGTGAAAATGAGGAGGTTTGGTTTCGTAAACACATTACGTAAAAGGCGAAAATCAGCTTCAAAACAATAATGATAATAATAACTTAAATAGACTTGGCTTTGTTGTTCAGAAGCACACATTGTCACCTAGGTGTTTTGGGTTCAGTCCCACTATACGGAACCTGGGATGTTTTCTACAGCCCGGGGACGGTGAATGGCTTGTAAGTGCATTTCATAAACGAAAACTGTGCGGAAGCCCACTGTATACACACACGCACACATATGCATACATGCTCACATGCATGCATGCATACATACATACATACATACATGCATACATACAATACATACATATGTAACAATCAACAATATGTACGAAAAAAATCATATCCCTATTTTAGAGGACACCTTAAATCCAACAATTATTTCAATTGCATTGACATATACATACATACGTACATACGTACATACGTACATATATATGTATATATATATATTGTAGCAAAAAGAGGCGGAGAGAGAACGTAGGTTCGTTTGCCCGAACATGAGAAATTATTGATTTCTCATATTCGGGCAAACGAACTTACGTTCTCTCTCCGCCACATAAGATTTTTCACCAAACTTTGAATGGTACCAGCATAATATATATATATATATATATATATATATATA
>NC_069002.1:6679504-6680547 GCF_001194135.2 Octopus bimaculoides | reverse complement strand
ATAATAATAATAATAATAATAATAATAATAATAATAATAATATTTTTTAAAGGATTGACGTAACTCTTCACGAAGGTAAATAGTCAAAACGAAGAGCGCGATTCGGTTGTATAAATGTTTTATTCTTTGAACAATATTTCGACAGTACGTCTGTCTTTGTCAAGTTCAAAACAAAAGGTGATTAAAAATTAAAAATTACAGAAATTTAAACGAAAATTATGAATGAGAGCAACCAGCGTCCATACGTTGATGGAATGACATCATCAGTTGTTATGCGTGTGCCTTGGCTAAGTATAAAACGTAAATATAAATGGCGGTTAAAATTTGAGACACCTGCTTCGGTAGAACTTTATTAATGCATTCATAGATTACAAACAACAGTAGCTTTCTTCAGCTAAATACACGTCGTTGATTGGTTAAAATTACCTAAATACGACAACTTTAACACGGAATAAATTCTAAAATACGAAACTTTGTCAAAAGTGTTGAAAGTAAACCGTGTTCAGCGTGAGAAATTACACCAGTACACGAATTTCAAACTGTTTAGTTAAAACATATATATATACATATATATTTAATCTGTGAGCTAGAGTGAAGAGATCTGCAAAAGGTTTGAACTCATGACGCAAAGAGCCGGAACGAATAACAAGGCAATTTGTCTAACGCTTCAACGACTCTAAAACCTAAACAACGTATTTTTCAATTCAACAAGAGGTGCACGAATATCCTCACCCTACCAACGTTGCATATCTTCATATTTTCTCCACCACCACCACAACCACCACCAGCAGCAACAACAGCAACAACAACAACAACAACAGCACATTCCCTTACCATTTCTTCTCATGTTCCTCGTCGTTTTCCGCTTCCTCTTTCTAATTCTGCTCCACCCCTTCCATTTTTCTCTCCCCTCACCTCTCACTTACCTTCATCAATTCCTGTTGTGAAGAAGAGGTCAATGCCAAAATGGTAATTTGTTTGCATATACGTAAAGTGTGTTCTGTGTGTGCGCGTGTGTGCGTTTGTGTATATATGTGTGTTTG
>NC_069002.1:6668958-6672628 GCF_001194135.2 Octopus bimaculoides | reverse complement strand
TAGATTCTCATATAGATAACAAAATCCTGACATAGTGCACGATTAAGGCAATCTTAACGAGTCAAAATACTGCCTTTCATTTCTCATCTGCATAGTCATCGACATCTTAAGAAATCAATTTTAATTTACCTAACGATCACCATCTGAACACCTATAAGAAGTTGGCCAAAGAAAAGAAAAAAAAAGAAGAAGAAGAAACAACTGTTGTGCTACTTGCTTGGCAACCATTTTATTTCCTGCTTGTATGGAATTGTTTGTCCTTATGCAACGAATGTCGTACAACTTAACCATGCTGCCGGAAATACCTACCAACAGACGTCTTCCATTATTTGCCGTATCCTTACGGTAACCTAACAACCAACAATCTTTAGAGACCTGCCAGTGTCTCGTGGTAGAAGTGGAAATGTGTACCAGTTTCAGTCAGAATTTTTTTTTTTCTTGTATTTCAAGCTTTAATTAATAATTCGAACAAATTACATACGAAAGGCGGCTTTGCATCAAAATATACCCCATCTTAATCTATTGTTCGTTGCATCATTGTGCCGGAAGCTCAATTCCATGCTTATACTATTTGGCTGGTTTAAAGGCAAAAATCTCCTTGCGACCGTTTTCAATCTCATCCATTTTGTTCGACCTACGTCCGTCCGGGCAGGAAATGACCCTTGGCTCGGCATAGGTGCAAGGTTTGGACAGTAAGCAGGGTGAGACAGCACTGCCGCATCTCATGTTATTCCAGTTTGCGCTTGGTCATATTGGCAGTGTGTACTGGGGCTACCTTCAAGACTCTCCCTTGGCCTCGTAAATTCAGCTGCCCTCTTCTGCACTGTTGATAAATCTGGAGCATCATCCCTAATATAGTAATAATGTCAGCATGAATCTTTTTGGGAGCTAAACCCTTTTTCAGCAGATACTTGATAACACCACGATGCCAAATTTTTGTCCATTCTCAAAACAAGCCGCTACTAGTTACTTTCTAAGTCTTCTTTGAACAATCAGACGTTCCTTTACATGGAAAGAGACACTGCAGCTATCAATGAGACGTGTTGAAATTAATGCACGCTTGATTTCACAGCTCTAGCATCACTCCTTCATAATCAGCCTGTGAACTCTTCAGTCTACCATCGTAAAGAATTATTGCTATGCCTTCCCAAATAATCTACTAGAAGAAGGAGAGTATTGTAGTTCGCTTGAAGCATTGTGTATTGTTTATAAAATATAACGTGTCTTGAATGGCACAACAATGCACTATAATAACAACAATGGACTATAATAACTGAAGTTAATCATCTGAAGAAGGAATTTTTGTATTCCGAAATATTATATCAGACTATAGATTATTAGATTATAACAGTTATTATAGTCGATTGCTGTTATTATAGAGCATTGTTGATATAATCTACTAGAAGTGATTTTTTCGGCATTTCGGTTATTTAGCTATTTTGTTCTATATTCGCACGTATCTTATTTATTTCACAGATAATTCGTTATTGATTTAACGCTAACACAATAATATCTGATATCCCACTTCAGTTCGATAACTCTCAGTCAGTATTTACGTCATAATTCTGATCAAATAAAGAATTTAGATTATATTGTGTTATTCATTAAACTACAGATCATTTACCATTTTCCTTTACTGAGAATTCAATAAAACAGTGAGCCTGTTGCTCTATTAAGCAACTTGGTAGCTGTAGGTTAGTTTCTTTTAATAGCACTATGATATATTGGCTAACTTGATACTTGTAGGTCTGTGGTTTTCTGGCACTAATTGAAATAAAACGTATTCAGTGAATTTATACTTCTGGGTCACTTTCTCAAATGAAAATAGAATACATTTAATAATTTCATTTCGGTTCGTTACACTGCTACACGCAATAGTTATGTCTGCTAACATGCTTATTTTTATTCTTAACAATTAGTCACAGACATGTCTTTTGGGTTAAGAAGCATGATTTGCAGCCACGCAGTTTCAGGTTCACTCCCACTGCCTGGCACTTTCGGTAGGTGCTTTCGTGACCGACTAACACACTGTGAGTAAATCTAGTAGACAGAAACCATCGTGTTTATATAGACATGTGTGTGTGTGTGTGTGTGTGTGTGTGTGTGTGTGTATGTGTGTGTGTGTGTGTGTGTGTATACATATACATGCATATATACATATACAAACACACATACACACATAGATATGTGTGGGAAGGGGTGTCTTCGTATTTATGCTTGTTTCCTCCACCCAGCTCTTGACAGCCAGTGCTGGTTCGTTTTCATCCCCAGTAACTTAGAGATTCAGCAAAAAAAAGACACGTTAGAATAAGGACCATGTTTCATAAAACAGTGGCCCACAATGTGTTTTCAGTGCCAGTACTCATACCAACATTTGGGTTGCTTGATTGGACGCTTGATGAGATCCGAGCAATTGAAGTGAAAACCTTGAAGATACGAACAATCACACATAATGTCCACATCAACAATGATGTAGACTGCACTACTTAATACGAAAACAAAGTAACAGAGGCTTAACATGATAATAATTATCATCATCATCGTCGTCGTCCTCATCAACAATGTCATCATCATGTCTTCACGCTTTGTTACCTGTATTATTTCTTCTGTTATTGCAGGTATAAAGACTTGTGCCCACTAAATGGAGCCTGTATGACCGAGGCCATTATTTATGAAGCCACCGTAAATTCCCCGAACGATAATAATACAATTTCATCCAAGAGATATGTGGGTTTCACAGAGGGAAATTTCAAAACAAGATTCAACAATCACACCTTAAGCTTCAGACACTGGAATAAACGAAAGACCACCAAATTATTCAGTTATATATGGTTCCTAAAAGAACAAGGTGTCAACTATAAGATTTACTGGAAGATCTTAGCCTAGTGTAAACCTTATAACAACGGTAGTGGCAAATGCGGTCTTTGTAATATGTAAAGATGGCTCATCTGGAAAAGTTCTTTAGACACTGCTACATGTTTAAATTCAAGAACTGAACTTTTTGGATCATGCCCACATGCCACAAAATACCTGTTACGGTTTTGGGCCACCCAAAATCACGGCTAGAATTCACATTTCTGCTATGTTCCTGCGCAAGCTTTCCCATATGTTTTAACTTCCATTTATTTTTTATTTTTTCAATTTTTTATATATATTTTTACATTTTTCCTTCCTTTTTAATTGCGTGAGTGTGCATGTGTCTTTGTATATGTATTTCATAATTCCATTGCGTTAATGCCAATATAACTATTTCACTCATATAAAACTGTATCTCAATACAGGATTAAGTACATATATGATAGATACAGTTTTATTTCATTCGAAAGTATTTTTTTAACAACATATTTTCGGGAGGTAAAACCCACTCATGAATAACATTATTCTTTTTTTTAGGACGTTTGGAAAACCTCAGCCTTCACAGGAAACGCATACATCCAAGTCGTGTTTTCAAATTTTGCACAAGGCCAGCAACTTCGGGGAAGGTGATAAGTCGATTACTTTGTCCCAAGTCTTTAACTGGTACTTCTTTTATCGACACCTCAATGATGAAAAGCAAAGTCGATCTCGGGGGAATTTTAACACAGAATGCGAGGAAGAGTGAGTAATTCTAGTGGACAGAATCCGTCGTATTTATATAGACGTGTGTATGCCTGCGTTTGTGTGTGTGTGT
>NC_069002.1:6667543-6667992 GCF_001194135.2 Octopus bimaculoides | reverse complement strand
TATATATATATATATATATATATATATATGCCGATAAGTGTGAGTGTGAGTCACTGTGTATGTGTGTGTATGATAGCCTGTGTGCGTCTGTGTGTGTGTGTGTGTTTAACTATTCATTTATATATGTATGTACTCATATATGTTTCTATACGCACACATATCTACATACGCATAATCACATACATACATACATACACATACGCATATATACACTCCGTTAGTTGCTATCAAAATTAACTATATTAAACTGGTTGACTGAGCAGTGAGCTGGTAATTCCCATGTGTATGGCTGTTAGTTGCCATATGCTAATTAATAATTTAACGTGAGTTCCATGTGCAGCTAGGTTATCCGCCAATATTAACGTAAATCTATACACTCATGTATGCCCAATGACTGTATGTCTGTTTGTATATATAATATATATATATATATATATATATATATATAT
>NC_069002.1:6664900-6666995 GCF_001194135.2 Octopus bimaculoides | reverse complement strand
ATATTCATCCCAAGGACACTCTAGTATCCATCTATTAGTAATACTATCTTCTATTTCTGATAAGTCACACACACACACACACACACACACACAAAATATAAAAAACAAATTAGCTGATGAATACACACAAATTTGCATATTGTGCATTAATAGACGAGCACGCATGCATATGCCCACATGTATACATCTATATGCATTCACATTCACATGCACAAACAGTGATGCAGATTCACAAATAAACAGATATACCTACATCCTAAACACACATGCATTCGCACACATGTATATATACATATTAACGTATATATATAATTACATGCATACGTACATACATACATACAAACATATACATGCATACACACACATATTTATACATATATATATATATATATATATATACATACGTACGTACAAGCATACCCATGCAAACACATGCACGACTGTTGACATACGTATGCACATCCAGACACTCACGCACATGCATATACACAGACACAAACACACAAACACACACACTCACACACACACACATATACATACGCACACTCGCACGCAGAGACGCTCACACACGTACATGCATTCGCATGCTCACACAGTCTCTCTCTCTCTCTCTCTCTCTCTCTCTCTCTCTCTCTCTCTCTCTCTCTCTCTCTCTATCTATCTATCTATCTTCCTTCCTGTCTCCCTCTCTTCCTCTCCCTCTCACTCCCTCTCTCTGACACAAACGTGCATGCACACGCACATCCACTCATATACTTTCATCCACTGTAACACATACACACAAACATATACCGGTTAAAATACACACACACACACATACACACATACACACGCACAATCATTCACACTCACGTACACTAATGCGCACAATTGCACATACATTCAAGCAAACGCATACACACATTCGCTTGTACACACATATATACCTATAAGTATATGTATATATAAGGAGAATTCACAAGAAAAAAAACAAATGACGAAGACAGGTGGTTTAGAAAACAAACAGATGTATTAGTATAACGCTCGGGAATTGAAACATTCTTTAACGTTTCGAGCCTACGCTCTTCCACAGAAAGGAACACAGAAAGAAACAAGGAGAGAAAAAATATATATATATATATAGTGGCACTCCGTCGGTTACGCATATATGCAGACACACATCCACATACATCCATAGAAATCCTTGAGAAAACACATATACATTCCAACATACACACTAACATACATCATTTTGACATACGCATACATTAACAAGCGCATATACACATTCCCACATACTTCCACTGAAAATACTTAGACATACACACTGTCATATACACGCCCTTATACTCACATACACACGTTTACAATTACACCCACACACACACACACACACACACACACACACACATTCACTCATAAACAGACGTTACACGGACACACACAGTCGCGTATATACATTCACACGCAGGCTCACATACCCTCACGCACGCATACAAACGCACGCAACCATACATTAACACACACATACACAACAAACACACGCCCAACACTAACACACGCACACATATTCACACACACTGACACTGTTATGCACATACACACACGTAAACATATACATAGATATACATTAGTTTCAGTTTGCCATCGTTAATTAAATCTTAATTGGCTCTCACTCTAATTAATACCAGCTATGTCATTAAAAGTTTTCTGTAATACATCTGGGTAGATCTGGTCGATACCTCCGTACACTCATTTACACTAACAACATCATTATACTCCTGGTGGTACTCACTGTTATAACTCCTGTTGAACATTAAAATTTTTTTTTTATGGCCTTGTGGTTACAAAAATTGCTTTGCAACCTCGTGATTTCGCGTTCAGTTCCACTGCACAGCACCTTGGTCAAGCATTTTCTACTATAACCCCCACGCCGACCAGTGTTTTGTGAGTTAATTTGACAGACGGAAAATGAGTGGAAGCCCGTTGCATATACATACATACATAAGTACGTACAAACATCATGTGTGTATGTATGTATATATACATACATACACATAAACAGGCATTTCTATGTATGTGTGTGTCTATGCTTGCATTCATCTCACCTATCGCT
>NC_069002.1:6659639-6660187 GCF_001194135.2 Octopus bimaculoides | reverse complement strand
ATTATTATTATTACTTAAGATATACATTATCGTACACAACAATGACAAGTGCAACAACAACAAAAGCAAGAAGCTGGAAGGAAATAATGCTTGATAAGGATCAGTGTGGGACGCGTCGGAATAGTAAAAATACTGACTTGAAAAATTTTTTGGCGAAGCTCACAAGAAATATGTTGTTTACCTTGAATATATTTATTATTACTTTTCCTCCTTCCTTCATTCCTTCTTTCCTTTTATCCTTCCTTCATTCCTTTCTTCCTTCATTCTGTCTTCCTTCCCTTCCTTCTTGGTTTGCCTTCATTAAGACTCATTCTCTTTCCTTATCCCTTCTTACTTCGTTGCCTTCTTTCTTTCTTCTCTTCTTTCTTCCTACCTTCTGTTTATTCTAAAATATAATTCACACACACACACACACACACACACACACACAAACACACACACACACACACATATATACATATTCATACACAGGCAAAGCACGTCGATACATACAAACATACATATACATATGCATACATACATACATACTTACATACATATATATAAAC
>NC_069002.1:6650544-6652439 GCF_001194135.2 Octopus bimaculoides | reverse complement strand
CTTCTTCTTCTTCTTCTTCTTCTTCTTCTTCTTCTTCTTCTTCTTCTTCTTCTTCTTCTTCTTCTTCTTCTTCTTCTTCTTCTTATTATTATTATTATTATTATTATTATTATTATTATTATTGAGTGAAAGAGCAGTACATGCCATCAAAGTGATATGTGTGCATGACATGGTTATTCTCATATCAAGATAAACAGCGCATGACCTTGCAGGTGGGGCTCCGCGAGAATTTACTTCAGGTCGAGTCGTCCATTCCGCTCAAAAGCTTCCTGAATAAGGGTTGTTTAAGGATGTTGAATGCAACATCCGTATTCCCAGAGGGGAACTATCCAAACCCCAAAGAGGGGAACAATCCAAACCCCAAAGAGGGGAACAATCCAAACCCCAAAGAGGGGAACAATCCAAACCCACCCAAACCTCAAAGAATTCCAAAGAATTAACACGTGCTATGATGGCCTCCCATTACTTCTGCCCGTGATCAAAGATGCACATATCGTTAGCCACTAAGTTGGTTCGTTAAAATCTGATAATCATCGATGGGTCGTATTCAAGATTGCAGAGCATCTAGAATAACAGAAAAATAGAAACAAATTCCTTCAACTCACAATTTTACGTCGAAAGGAAAGACAACAACAACAACAACAAAACACATTGAATAAGGTTGTCTTGCATACATTATGGTACAAGTAATGATAGAAAAGTCATGTTTTAAATGCAAGTCGAACAATGAAATGTCGTTGACACAGTAAAGTAAAGGAACTTTTTCAAATGAAAATGTAATGTCTTGGGAAAAAGAAAGAAATACATTTAGAGCCAATAGAGTCTTAGATTTATTGTCTGAAAAATAAATAATAAAGATGGAATGGTGATGAATGATGGTCATAGCTGGAACGTCTTTCTTTGATCGTTGTTTTGTGCTATTAAGACTGACCTGGGATTGGCTTATACAGAAATGCACCCGGGACGTGAGAAATATACGGAGTCAACATTTCTGCGCAACCTGAATACCAAAGCCCGTATATACAATACGTGTACTTACACATCAGTATACGTACTCACACACGCACGCACGCAGTACAAGTACAAGTATACATAATACGTCAATAAACAGACGGCAAGAGAAAGCGCCTGAAATTCCCTTTAATATTCATCAAATTCATAATAAAATATAATTACAGAGGAATCCGGAAATACCGAAAAAAAAAATCTTCCTACGAAATTTCTCAGTCTAAACGACAATGTTGTCAAGCAATTACAAAAACAACATGTCGGTACCTTTATAGCATTCAATCAGTAACAAAAGCAGCGTGGAGGAAACCTCTATGAAACACGTTTTTTAACTATTACGTCACGGATTACTTATTAACCGCGTATGCTCTGCAGGCGTGGCACAAATTTTCTATCAGAAATATCAGGCTATTTGGAAAATGTGAGTTGCTTGTAATGCATCTCCGGTGCCTTTATACACATTGGCAGCAGAGTGCAACACGTGCACTCGTCTGCTTTGAAAATCTATTGTAACAATCACCTTTATACGTAATAAAACTTTAAATGTCTGATGTTACGCTCCATTAAATTCTTTTAGTGCACAGTCAGTGGGTCGTAGAAGGGTTTCAAATTTTGGCCCAAGGCCAGCTATTTCGGTGGAGGAGCTTAGTCAATTAGATCGACCCTCCAATGTAAAATTGGGACTTATTTTATCAACCCCAAAAAGGATAAAAGGCGAAGTCAACCTAGGTGGAAATTGAACTCAGAACCTAAAGTCAGACGAAATACTGTTTAGCATTTTGTCCGGTACGCTAACGATTCTGCCAGCTTACTGCCTTAATGATAATCATAATAATAATATATATTTATATTTTATAGTGTGAAACCTAATTTAATTTTAATTTTTT
>NC_069002.1:6648461-6648864 GCF_001194135.2 Octopus bimaculoides | reverse complement strand
TACAGATGTACATAAATAGCAATTATATTTGTAGATATAGTCATATATACATTTTACATTTACGCACGCACACACACACACACACACGTATGCAAATTCACATATAGATGGTTGTAAGTATATATATGGTTTCATACTATTGCATATATTTATATATATGGATGTATAATTATTTTATACAACTGCGTATATGTTTATGTGATTTTTTTTTTGTATGAAGGTGTATGCGCGCGTGTGCGTGCGCGCATGTGTGTGTATATGTATGTGTATAAGTGTGTGAGTACACATTCAGTAAGGTATGTATATAATATATATTTACATACATATATACAGCTAGGATTATATATATGCATATATAACCATACATAGATAATTACACACTTGCACAGACATACACCCCCCC
>NC_069002.1:6644638-6648091 GCF_001194135.2 Octopus bimaculoides | reverse complement strand
AGTGGTGGAGACTTTAAAACTCACCACACCCGAAACGCGCTAATTTGTACATCGCCAATCACTCCAGCCACCCGCCTAACTACCTATCCACCCGCCAATCTAGCCGCCAATAACTACTCGTTTTTCCTTTTCATTCTTACGTAAAATTACTTTGTATATGATAAAAGGTGGTTTTGTAAACCACCTTTTCAGAGATGTGAGGGGAAAATCTTCCAGGGGTATATATATATTATGTATGTGTGTGTGTGTGTGTGTGCGTGTGTGCGTGTGTGTGTTCAAGTGTGGCTATGTGGTAACAAGTTTGCTTCGCAGCTATATGGTTCGGGGTTCAACACCACTGTGTGAAATGTTGGGCAAGTGTCATCTACCACAGGTCAAAATCTTGAGAGTGGATTTGGTAGACGGAAACTGTCATATATATATACATATATATACATATATATACATATAGGTATATACTATGTGTGTGTGTCTGTGTGTGTGTATGTCTCTGTCTCATTTTTTCCCCATTACCGTTTGATAACCGGTGTTGGAGTGCTTACGTAAATGAGCGGTTCGACAAAGAAACCGATAGAATAAATACCAGGCTTAATAAAAGAACAAGTACTGAACTCGGTTCGTTGGTGTAAAATTCATCGAGATAGTGCCCCAGTATGGCCGCAATCTAATGAGTGAAACCTCTCTCTCTAAAGACAAATGCAGGCCTAACAACTACCGTAGAACATGAATTCTTGATTTATGAAAATTATCTCTGCTTCTAGACCATATACCATAATTGTCTCACAATTTTTTTCTACTCTAGGCACAAGGCCTGAAATTTTGGGGAAGGATCCAGTCGATTAGATCGGCCTCAGCACTCAACTGGTACTTAATTTATCGACTCCGAAAGGATGAAAGGCAAAGTCGACCTCAGCGGAATTTGAACTCAAAACGTAAAAACAGACGAAATACCGCTAAGCATTTCGTCCAGCGTGCTAACGATTCTACCAGCTCGCCGTCTTCAGAATTACAATATAATATCATGTATACGTACAACTAAGAGCATGGAAACTACAAAATAAAACTACCGGTCAATTGCATGCCAGAACTTAATGTATAAGATAGACACATCATGTTTAAACCTCTTCCTGCAAGATCATTGTGAAACCAATAAAATTATCACAGCAAAACAAGCAGTTGGGAAGAAGGGAGTCTGGGGATGTGCCGAGCAATTGTTAATCAACAAAACTGTTATGTCAGAGGTGCGAGAGGATAGGAGGAACCTAGTTTCAATGTGGATAGATTACAAGAAAGTCTTTGATTCTGTTCCTCACTCATGGATACTAGAAGCCCTTCGACTTGCTAAAGTTCCAGTGAGAATAGTCAAAGCCTTAGCTGATCTGATTTCACCGTGGGCCATCATCTCACAAAGAGTGACTGTATTATCACCGATAGAATACAGCATCGCAAAGCATATTCCAAGGCGACAGCCTCTCTGTGATGTTGTTTATACTTTCTGTAAATCCCTTGTCATTCATGTTAAGGAAGTCTGATGGATATCTCACTGGTTCACAAGGAAACAGAAATACCAAAATTACACACTGTTTCTTTGTGAGTGACTTGAAACTTTATGCAAAGAGTATGCATGAGATGAAAAAGATCCTTGACCTAGTTCCATTCTCAAAGGTTGTAGGGTTGAAGTTTGGTCAGGATAAATGTTGTTATATGGTTGTGAAAAGGATGAAAACTGTAAACCAGACTAGCAACATCTCCATCAATGATTTGACTGCTTCTTCTTCCATCCGATGAAGCCAAGATGTGACTTCGCAGAGATATGGCGGTAGTTTGCCGTTTCCTTTTCCAACTGGACGGCTGTTGGCCTACAAGGAGCTCATCCGCTTTCCGACAGGCCTTGTTTTTGCCCAGTTGGGTGTCCAGACACACAGTATCACGGAGGTGACCAATATCTCTTCTCATAAAACCATTAACAAAAAAGCTAAGAGATAGAATATATTTATTTATTTATTTACATTAAACAACAATATGATTATCGTTTAATCCGAGCAGAAGGCGTAGACAGGGTTGTGTGGTTAAAAAGCTCGCTTTGCAGCCACGTGGATTTAGGTTCAATCCTCAGACGGAGCACCTTCGATATGTATCTTCTGTTATAGCGCCTGGACAATTAATGTTTTGAGACTGAATTTGGTAGACAGGAATCGCATGAAGGCCTGTTGCATATATACGCGTGAGTGTGTATGTATGCATGTATGTATGTATCTATGAGTGTGTATGTGCGTGTGTGTATGTGTGTGTGTGTGTGTGTGTGCATGTCTATCTGTGTGTGTTTGTGCCTTTGTTATCCCACCGCTTGACAAGTGATGTTGGTTTATTTACGTCCTCATAGCTTAACGCTTTGGCAAGGGAGACTGATAGAATTAGTTGCAAGCTTAAAAATAAGCACTGGGATCAATTTGTTCGACTAAATTCTTGAAGGGGTTATCTCCGTATGGTCGCAATCCAATGACTGAAACGAGAAGAAGGCAACAAGTAATCCTGGCACCCGTTTGTTTTATTTATTTATTTTTTTTAGTTATTTGTTTGTTCAATTGTCAACCATCCCAGTTGAATTTTGTTGGTTATTTGCTGACAATTCCCGTCCTGGTTTTCTCACTCTCTGTTTTTTTTATTTTATTTTATTTTATTTTATTTTATTTTTTACTATTTAATATTAACTGAGACCGGAACAACTCGAAAAAAAAATTATTCTAAAAATGTTTACTTTCACAAGAGTGATTTCTATATTTTTTTTCCTTCCTGTTTCCCTTTTCTTCTCAACATCTGACCTTCCACCCACAACCACCACCACCGACGCACTCACCATCCTGCCCTGCCATCTCCACCGCCATCATCATCACTTCGAAGGTGGCGGCGGCGGTGGGGGTACCGGATTACGTAAACGAAAACATGCACACGTGTATTATTACGTCACATCTTTCCCTCTGCTCCTTTCTCTCCTCTCTATCTCTCTCTTTCTTTCTTCGTCTCTTTCTCTTCTCTTCTCTGTTCTCCTGTGTTGTACTTGTTGTTGTTATTATTTATTGCTGTTGTTGTTATTGTTGCTGTTGTTGTCATTGTCACTCTTCGCGTTGTTGTTCAAGATGTTAGTGTTGTTTTGATGGGGAGTTAACTGATACGATGTCTGACCTATATCTCAGTCGTCAAACAGCTTTTGGTGCTTCTTTTGTCACATGTTTTTTGTTTATCATCATCATCACCATTATTATTATTATTATTATTATTATTATTATTATTATTATTATTATTATTATTATTATTATTATTATTATCATCATCATTATTATTATTATTATTATTATCATTATTATTATCATTATTATTATTATTATTATTATTATTATTATTATTATTATTATTATTATTATTATTATTATTATTATTATTTACATTACTCTT